>NC_056519.1:31575090-31585359 GCF_014905685.2 Nematolebias whitei
AAGAGAGGCAGAGACGTAGAAGTTTGGGTCTGTGTATTTATTGTGGGAAGAACGGTCACTTTGTAGCCTCCTGTCCGTTTCAGGGAAACTCCAACGCCCACCAATAAAGAGGGGGATACAGGTGGGCACGGCATCAATCTCCCCTCCTTTAAGACTTATGTTACCCACTGTAATTATTATCAATCAAGATCGTTTCACTGTCACAGCCTTGATTGATTCAGGTGCCGAACAAAATTTAATCACTCAAGATTTGGTTAAAGAGTTCTCCCTTCCAGTCAAGAGGATTGATTCAATCTCTATTGCTGGGGTTACAGGAGAATTTTTGGCCCAGGTCAATTTTAAGACAGCTGACCTTCATTTAATAACCTCAGGCAACCATCATGAGACCACTAGTTTTTTTGTATTTGAGTCACCTACCTCTCAATTAATCCTTGGGTATCCCTGGCTTAAGACTCATAATCCTCATATTAATTGGGAGTTAGGAAGGGTAGAAGGGTGGAGCGACAAGTGCTTAAGGTGCTGCCTTCGCTCAGGGATCTCAAACAAGTCCAAGCCCAAATTAGAGTCCTGTGAATCCGACATGTCCAGTGTTCCTCCAGAGTATCACGATTTAGCTCCTGTTTTTAACAAGCAGAGGGCCCTATCACTACCTCCACACCGCCATTATGATTGTTCCATCGACCTCCTTCCGGGAGCATCTCTGCCTTCTAGCCGCCTTTTTAATATTTCCGGTCCTGAGAGGGAGGCTTTGAGGTCATACATTGAGGAATCCCTCGATTCAGGGATTATTCGCCCATCAACTTCGCCTCTAGGTGCAGGTTTCTTTTTTATTTCTAAAAAGGACAAGTCTCTGCGTCCCTGCATCGATTACCGTGAACTCAACAACATCACCATTAAAAATAAATACCCCCTTCCATTAATCAATTCCATTCAAGAGCAGTTACAACCAGCCACCATCTTCACTAAACTGGACTTACGCAATGCATACAACTTGGTTCGCATCAAACAAGGAGATGAGTGGAAAACCGCATTCAAGACCCCGTTGGGTCACTTCGAGTATCTGGTAATGCCTTTTGGGCTCACTAACGCTCCTGCGGTGTTTCAGGCTTTGGTCAACGATGTGTTAAGGGACTTTATTGGGGACTTTGTTTTCGTCTACCTCGACGACATCCTAATCTATTCTAGAGACAAGGAAGAACACGTTCACCACGTTAGAGCAGTTCTACAAAGGCTCTATGAGAACCAACTTTTTGTAAAGGGCGAGAAATGTGATTTCCATGCCTCATCCGTGTCCTTTTTGGGGTTTATCTTCGGGGAGGGGTTTTTCAGGACCGACCCTGAGAAGATTAAGGCAGTGGTGGAGTGGCCAGTTCCGGATACAAGGAAACAATTGCAACGATTCCTGGGATTCGCAAACTTTTATAGGCGTTTTATCAGGAATTACAGCCGCATCGCCGCACCCCTATCTCAGCTTACCTCCACGACCAGAGCATTTAAATGGACTCCTGAGGCCGACGCTGCTTTCGGTAAGCTGAAGGATTTATTTTCATCCGCACCCATTCTTTGTCATCCAGACCCCACACGGCAGTTTATCCTGGAGGTGGATGCTTCTGATACAGGAGTCGGGGCGGTTCTATCCCAGAGGTCGCTACTGGATAACAAGGTACACCCCTGTGCATTTTTTTCCCGCCGATTGTCTCAAGCAGAAAGAAATTATGATGTGGGCAACAGAGAATTGTTGGCTGTTAAATTGGCTTTGGAGGAATGGCGCCATTGGCTTGAGGGCACAGAGACTCCCTTCTTGATTTGGACAGACCATAAGAACCTCACATATCTGAGAGAGGCTAAACGGTTAAACCCCAGACAGGCACGCTGGTCCTTATTTTTCAACCGTTTCAATTTCACTCTGACTTTCCGACCTGGTACCAAGAACATCAAGCCTGACGCTCTCTCCCGCCAGTTTTCTCCTCCAGACACTCCGGAACCTGTGGAGGGCATCATCTCCCCGGTCTGCATCGTCGGAGCCCTTACCTGGCCTATTATGAAAGAGGTTCGTGAGGCCCACCTGACGGAACCTGATCCTGGCACTGGTCCCCCTGGCACTTTATTCGTCCCCTCTCATATGAGGTCCAAGGTACTTGACTGGCTCCACACCAATATACTTTCTTGTCATCCCGGTACAGCACGTATGCTGTCTCTTACTAAGAGACATTTCTGGTGGCCCACGCTCTCTAAAGATGTCAAGGACTTTGTCGCAGCCTGCTCCACGTGTGCCAGGAATAAGACCGGTACTCAGCCTCCTGCCGGTCTCCTACAGCCTCTGCCGACGCCTAGCCGACCCTGGTCTCACATTTCAGTGGACTTCGTCACTGGGTTGCCTCCTTCTGAAGGTAACACCACCATCCTAACCATCATCGACAGGTTTTCGAAAGCAGCACATTTTGTCTCGCTACCCAAGCTCCCATCGGCCATGGAGACGGCGCAAATCTTGGTCCAACAAGTTTTCAGGATTCATGGCATCCCTTCAGATGTGGTCTCAGACAGAGGGCCGCAGTTCATTTCTCAAGTTTGGCGTTGTTTCTGCAGGACATTGGGGGCGTCCACCAGTCTCACTTCGGGGTATCATCCTCAGTCAAACGGACAGACTGAGAGGTGCAACCAAGAGCTGGAGACCACTCTGAGGTGCATTGTGGAGCGTAACCCCTCGGCGTGGAGTCAACACCTTGTGTGGGTCGAGTACGCCCACAACTCACATACCTCCTCGGCCACAGGTATGTCACCTTTTGAGGCTTCTCTGGGTTATCTCCCTCCCTTGTTCCCCAGTCAGGAGACAGAGGTGTCAGTACCATCTGTCCAGCACCATTTTCGCCGTTGTAGACGTGTCTGGCGCCAAACACGGGCGGCTCTTCTTCGCACAGTTGCTCAAAACAAGAGGTTCGCGGACCGTCACTGTTCCGCCGCACCTGCTTATCAGGAGGGCCAGAAGGTATGGTTATCCACCAGAGACATTCATCTCAAGGACACCCCCAGGAAATTGGCTCCTCGCTTCATCGGCCCATTCACGATTGACAAGATCATCAATCCCTCGGCGGTGCGCCTACAGCTCCCCAACTCCTTGAGAATCCACCCTACCTTCCACGTTTCTCAGGTAAAACCTGTTTCAGAGAGTCCTTTGTGCCCTCCTGCCGACCTCCCTCCACCCGCCCGACTTATCGACAACCATCCTGCCTTCACGGTCCGTACCATTCTGGATGTCCGTCGCCGGGGACGGGGCTTCCAGTATCTCGTGGATTGGCAGGGCTATGGGCCGGAGGAGCGATCTTGGATTCCCCGTTCCTTCATACTGGACCCCAGCCTTATCACCGCCTTCTTCAAGGCCCACCCCGAGAAGCGCCTTGGGTCGCCCAGGGGCGTCCCGTGAAGGGGGGGTACTGTAAGAGTTGAACTTGCTGCAGCCCCAAGATGGCCGCCAATCATCCACAGCTGACGACCATTCCACCTGACGAGCTCCTCAACTACATAAGGCTGCAGTCAAGCTCTTCTCGTCGCTGGAGCATTACTTCCTCTTTGGTAGTTGTGCCCCTAGCCAGTATTTTTGAGTTTATGAAAAGGAGTTCTTACCGTGTATTCTTGTGTCTACAGTTTCCTGGTCTCCTCGGATCCTGCCCTTGGTTCTTCCTGTGTCGGAGTCTCGCCTCAGTACCTTTGCCCTCCAACCACTTGCCTGCCTTTGGATTTTTTCCCAACAACCTCACCCCACAAGGATCCACCTGTAAGAAAAGACAAACAATTTATTCCACCATTTGAGCTGCCTCCTCTTGCCACTTAGTCCTGACCCTGTCTTTCCCTTTTTCAGGAGTCCCAGGCCAACTTTTGTATATACACGTTTTCATTCACTGTATATAAATAAACACTGTTTTTTGCTTACTTGAGGCTCTTGTCGTTCTGGTTCTCGTTCCCACTGGGTAGTCCGTATCATAACAGTTTCAGCACAGCTGACAAACTGTTATTTTTCATGCCAACATGTAAAATCAATCTTTACACGAATACACAGTCATTTATGAACACGTAACGGGCCACCAATAGTGGTACTAACGTACGGACGGGCCACCAATATGTAGTATGACATATGCAGGATATATTCATACATTTATTGGTTCTTCATTTTTCTGACTGTGTACATGTCGTGCATTGAATTTAACAGAAATGTAACGAGAGACGTTATTTATCTTTGACCCATCAAAATGAATGCGGTCATTTATTTACAGAATCAAAGTTTAACATCAAACATTTACATTAATTTGGCAAAATATGAAAACAATAACATGGCTAGTTTCACAGGAAGTGAGAACAATACGGCGATTGTTGTCACTTTTCAGTAGAACAGCAGACATCAATCACACGGCGGTGATTGAGAAACTTTGCTTCAGACATTTCTAAAATATCTGTAATGATTTTTAGGAGAAAGGAGAGTTTAAGATGGAAAATGGAGATTTATCTTACAGAGAGATGTGTGAGGGAATTTATCTGTGGTACCAGAACAACACGCTCTTTGGAGAATAAGCTTGGCCCACGGTACGCTTGGTCGAATAGGACTTTTACCTGGCAGATGATAATCAGCGTCGGTGTAGAGTTCCCTTCTGACTCTTTCAGCGTCTCCGTGAGGACAGCCAAACCCCTAGGAGTCATGTGAGGTTATCCAAACAGAAGTTATAATCCCCAAAACCGTCTCTGGATCATCTTGAATGCGTTTGCATCCAAGAACTCTGAACTCTTTACGTCTCCAACTCTTTCAAAGCTCTTTTCATCTCGTCACGTCTCGTCTCGACACGACAACGGAACTTTTAGACGACACTTCTCTCCGAGAACTGGGAAGTTGCCACATTTAAATGGGTTCGACTTCCGGGTCATTTGAGAGCCTTCTGATTCGTGGATGGACCAGAACAGAGGTGTGGTTTGTGATGTAAGGTGTTATGAAAGTCAAGGATAGAGATTAAGTTTGTTTAAAGCAGACAGAAAGATTATTGGAGAAAACCAGACTTCGTGGAGTCAAACTCTCCTGTATCTTCTGTAAAAGTTAAACATGACATTTCTTTTCAGTAAACTTTTTAGTTGACCGAAACCTGAACTTTGACACACACTTACAAAACTTGCTCATTGAAGACAGAAAATCAAGAACTGCATATTAACCTGATTTCTTCTTTGAATGAGGAATAAAAATCATTACTTACTGTTTATGTAAAATAAAAATGAGTAGTTCGCTTCAACCTGTAAACATTGTTTGAACTAACACAATTTGATTATCAAACATTTGTAAAATAGTAATGATCAAAGAGAATTGTCATTTCTACTTGATTAATTCAAGAAAGAAAGTCTCAGGATGGGTCAAACTGTACTTCTGGATGCAGATCAATGAAATGACAGTTTCTGTCCCACAAGGTTCTTAAGGTCAAGGGTTTTGACCTTAGGCTTAGTTTGACATCAGGTTAGGTTCACTACAGCAGCTGGTTTTGGTTGTCAGCAGCAAACTGGTTGATCCACTCTGAGAAGGTGCTATTTAAGAGACTGAGCTGAATACAGCTCCTCAGACTGAGGAAGTCTCTCGGATGAGAGACGAAACGTTTCTACATTTTTTCTGTTTTGTTATTTTTTGAATGTAAAGAGGACCAGATTTAATTTTTTTAGATTTAAAAAATGTGGTTTGTTTTTTTCCAGGCTCAGGTTTTGACCATGGCTGATCGCAACACAGAGGCAGAGAAGATGACCTTGGACATCATATCCAGAGAAGGCAGCTGTATCGAATGTTATCGGCTCTTGTCTGCCATCTACAGCAAGTGGGGGAACTACACGGAGGTAGCTTTGTGTTTTGGCTTATTAGGCCTCAAATGTTCAAATGTCATGTTTTAGCAGGATTCCTATACAATCTTGAAAAGTATGGAAAAAGTCTGGAATTTGATTTTAGTATTTTCCAATTCTGTATAAGTCAGGAAAAAGTTACCGTAATTTCTGGTCTAAAGAGCATACCCTAAATAAAATAAATAAATAAAAAACCCACAATATTGTACATATATAAGCCACACCTGTATATAATTCATTCATTCATTCAACCTTTATTTATAAAGATTCCTCCTCATGAGTGAGGGGGGGATCCCCCCTCCCCGTTCTCTCCTCATTGGTTCACTGCGACCTGTTTGGTAATTTCATTGGTCATATTTTTTTAACCTTTATACAGGTAATCTCATTGAGTCATGAGGACCCACCCTCCAAGAGAGATGTGTATTGGGTGTCTGGATGTGACAAAGCTAAATGCTTTTGGCAGCAGGAAGCTCATCAGCACATCAAAAAAAAAATCCATAAATTAGCTGCAGCATTGTGTAAGCCTGTTCAAAGCCTGTGAAAAAGCAGCGGCTTATACACCGAAAAGTACGGTAATACATATTGGAAAAAAATCTTGTTTTTTCTGACTCTGCTACGTTCAATATTTTATTTATCCATCCATCCATTTTCTTTACCCGTTTATTCCATTTTGGGTCACGGGGATCGCTGGTGCCCATGTCCAGCAATCACTGTGCGAGGGGCGGGGTACACCCTGGACGGGTCGCAAGTCCATCACAGGGACACATAGAGACAAATGAGACAAACAACCATTCACTCTCTCATTCACACCTAGGGACAATTTAGAGTTACCAATCAGTCTAACATGCATGTTTTTGGTCTGTGGGAGGAAACCGGAGCACCCGGAGAAAACCCACACATGCACGGAGAGAACATGCAAACTCCACCCAGAAGGCCCCTGGACCGGGGTTTGAACCAGGGACCTGTTCGCTGAGAGGCAGCAGCTCTACCAGTTGCGCCACCGTGCTGCCTATATTTTTTTTTTTTTTTTTTTTATTATAACAAGTAACAGATTGGCTTTCATAGTCATGATGTCCACTTTTGGTTTAGGTATCACATCAAGACTCATACCTGGTTTTACTATTAGTAGGTTTGTTTTTAGTTTCTGATTGATAACCCAGCCCACTACAGAGTTACAGGTTTTTAGATTTCTGTGCGTTCCAGCCTGGGCAAACACAACCACCAGGTTGTATGGTAATTAAATGTGGATGATTCCACCTTCTGCACCCCTCAAGCAGCCACGAAGCCAATGGATATGGGTAAATACTACAGAGAGTTTATTTACAATTGTGAATATATTGTTGACTAGTTGGAGTCTTACCAAACTTCAGGGTGAGCCCAGGCTAAAACAACAAAACAAAACAATCTATCACTATTTTTCTCTTACCTAACAAAAAAATAAATTAACCAAAATACACATCTCTTACCTTAACGAAACTAACAAAAACATTATTGATATTATGTGAACAGTTAGTTATGAATGTCAACAACAAAAACTGGTTGATCCACTATGAGAAGGTTTTACAGCTCCTCAAACTGATGAAGTCTTTGGATTAAAGACGAAACATTTCCACAAGTTTTTTTTTTTATTTTCATTTTTTTAATCTGTACAGAGGACCTGACTGAACTTTTTTAGATTTACCTAATGGAAGCATATATAAACAGTATTAGCCCAAGCACTGAACACTGAGAAACTCCATGACTAACTTTGGTGTATGAGGAAGATTTATTATTTTTATTTACAAACTGAAATCTTTCAGATAGATATGATTTAAACCATTTTAGAGCTGTTCCTGTAATCCCAAGATCATATTCAAGCTTCTGTAGTAAAATATTATGATCAATTGTATCAAATGCAGCACTGAGGTCTAACAGGACCAGTATAGACACAAGTCCATTGACTGAGGCCATGAGAATATCATCAGTGACTTTCATATATAGGCGTCACAACCATTATATGTGAAGGGGACGTGTCCCCTCCCCACATTCAAAAAAGGTTAATTTGGACCCCCCCACTTTTATCATTATTTCAGTCGGCACTTTCTTTCTTTGTGAACAAATCCATTCCACTTGATTAATAGAATACTCAAACCACTGCCCTGACTTTTTTTAAAATCCACTACAGGTTTTCTGGTTACCTATGTAGTATGTCAGGACAGCTTTGCTGTGGACACACGGGCCACTATTTATGTTATTTAAAACACGAACGGGCCATCATTTATGTAGTGAGCTAAGGCGTTAACTTCACTACTAATTAATTATTCTTAAGGCTAGTTCAAGCACAAAGAATATTAATTGTTTAATTACAACGGATTATTTTCTTTTTCGAGTTAAATTTCTGCCATGTGACCAAGATAACTGTGAGTGGATTGTTTAAATCAGTGACATGAGACGCCATTTTATCTTTGACCCATCAGAATAAATGCGGTCATTTATTTAACAGAATCAAAATTTAACATCAAAACATGTACACATTGATTTGCTGATCTGTTTCTGATTAATAAACTTGGCACGCTTTACTAACAAGACAACAGAACATTACTGATTGAGGCCAATTCACCTCTGAAGGCATCTAGATTACTGGCAAATAGCAAGGTTAAGAGAGGAGAAATAGATTTAAGGAGAAAGCTTTAGAGGGATGAAAGTTATGTGTGGAACCAGAACATTGCACCCTTCCTCCGACATCCAGCTCAGCTTTCCGGTACACTTCAGGACATGCAGCAACTTTGTTACCTGAGATGGTGTATACCTCCACTCCGGAACAGAAGTCCATTAGTATGCTCCCTTTCCAGCGTCTCCGGTTAAAGTAGCTGGGTCATCAGAATAAATGCGAAGTACTCGGTTCTACCGAATAAGCTTCCTTAGCAGTGGAGCATTTACTGCTCGGGTTGAGGGCACAGCGATGCAAGCTGTGACTCCGCTAAATGGAGGGACCCCTTGGCACATGGTCCCATCCATCCGCTACTTAGTTGAGTCTCATCTCTGACTGAAAGTTCCAGCAAGACTGGAAAAGACTAAGACTCGTGAAGACTAAGACTTAAGACTCCGACTGAGTTCCAGCACTAAACTCCAGGACTGCACTGAATAGTTCCAAGAAGTGTTCCTTTTAAAGGGGTATACACTTCCTGTTACGTGGTACTTCCTGAATGGTTGAAACAACCAGCAGGGGTGTGGTTCTAGTGATGTCAGAGGGTCACTAGAAGTCAAGAGACAGCAGGAATGTTTACGAACGGTTAGTGCAGACGGATAAATGTTTATTAAGAGGTGAGAGGAAGCAGGTGCCAGGAGTTCTTATTTACCGTCTGCGAGTTTTAAAAACAAGACACTTCGTCCTCATAACCTGTCTCTGACTTTCGACCGACATGCACTACTCCTCATTCAGACAGAAGACTAAATGCACACTTACTTCGTAAATAGGCATTTAACTGTATGATCAAAATCTAATGAGGTTTAAAAATCATTAATACTGTTTCACAGTTGATTTAAATGAGTGGTTCACTTCAACATTTAGAAATGGTATGAACTAAACACACTTTTTGATTATCAAGATACCTTAAAATAGTACTGATAATGTAAAAGAAGAGTGTTCTTTCAATTGATTAATTCAGGATAAAATTAAATAGTCTCTTGATGAGATAATTTGTATTTCTGGATTCAAATCAATGAAATAGCAGTTCCTGTCCCCTGAAGGTCTTCAGAGACGGGTTGATGTCGGAGACCTAGTTCACTACACCTACATCTCTCCAGCACCCAGTGTTTCTCCTCTGCGTCTCCTGCCTCGGCAGAGAACGCTCACAGGTTGATGATGGGGAGACACCTGTGTTGCTCACTCAGCAACTTTTAGCTATGCTTAGTGCGGGCAGTTGTTGACCAGGGGGGTTGATCATAAACATATATACAGTACATGTTAGGATGCTTGAGAGAAGTGGAGTGCTACGTCTGTAACATGTTAGCTTAGCAGTAACTGTGACGCTGTAAGATGCTGCAGGTGTAAGAGACTCTGTGTGTTCAGGTACATTAAAGTTGAAATGTCTCTAAAACCCCGCACCTTATTGTCCTAAACATCATTTAGATGAGTAGTGTTGAACACAAGTAAAAAGTCTAGTGGTGATGATTTTTATTTCTCTATAAAGACAAATAGTGCCGACCTGATGTTGTGTCTTATGCCCCTTTTGCACTGCCACTAATAAGCCCCAACTCTGCTCAGCCCTGCACACCCCTACTCAGCCTGACTCAGCTCAGCCTGGCTCTACTCAGCCTGACTCAGCTCAGCCTGGCTCTACTCAGCCTGTCTCAGCTCAGCCTGGCTCTACTCAGCCTGACTCAGCTCAGCCTGGATCTACTCAGCCTGGATCTACTCAGCCTGGATCTACT
>NC_056519.1:31585459-31587858 GCF_014905685.2 Nematolebias whitei
ACCTGGCACCTGCTCACAGTGCCAAAACCACTGGTAAATGGTTTACTGACCATGGTATTACTGTGCTCAATTGGCCTGCCAACTCTCCTGACCTGAACCCCATAGAGAACCTGTGGGATATTGTGAAGAGAAAGTTGAGAGACGCAAGACCCAACACTCTGGATGAGCTTAAGGCCGCTATCGAAGCATCCTGGGCCTCCATAACACCTCAGCAGTGCCACAGGCTGATTGCCTCCATGCCACGCCACACTGAAGCAGTCATTCATGCAAAAGGATTCCCGACCAAGTATTGAGTGCATAACTGAACATGATTATTTGAAGGTTGGTGTTTTTTGTATTAAAAACACTTGTCTTTCATTGGTGGGATGAAATATGCTAATTTTTTGGGACAGGCATTTTGGGTTTTCATGAGCTGTATGCCATAATCATCAGTATTAAAACAATTAAAGACCTGAAATATTTCAGTTGGTGTGCAATGAATCTGAAATATATGAAAGTTTCATTTTTATCATTACATTATGGAAAATAATGATCTTTATCACAATATGCTAATTTTTTGAGAAGGACCTGTATTCGCAGCACTTTACTTTTTCAACTTTTTTTTTTTTTTACGTTACAGCATAATTCCAAATTGTATTATGGTTAAGTAACCTCTTTCTTCAAAACTCTACACACAATACTCCATTATGACAATGTGAAAAATATTTTTGAGGTTTTTGAAAATGTATTAAAAACAGAACACTAAGAAAACACATTTATGCAAGTATTGACAGCCTTTGCCATGAAGCTCCAAACTGAGCTCATATGTATCCTGTTTCCACTGATCCTCCTTGAGATGTTTCTACAACTTAAATGGAGTTCACCTGTGGTAAATCCAGTTGATTGTGGAAAGACAGACACCAGTTTATAGAAGGTCCCACAGCTGACAGTGATGTCAGAGCACAAACACCAAGCATGGAGTCAGAGGAACTGTCTGTAAACCAACAACACATCATTGTGTTGTAGCACAAATCTGGGGAAGGATACAGAAACATTTCTGCTGCTTTCAAGGTCCCAAAGTGTCCTCCATCATTGATAAACGGAAGAAGCTTAGAACCACCAGGACTCTTCTTCCTAGAGCTGGCCGGCCGTCTAAACTGAGTGAATGGGGCAGAAGAGTCTTAGTCAGGGAGCTGACCAAGAACCCAATGGTCCACTCCGTCAGAGCTCCAGTGTTCCTCTGTGGAGAGAGGAGAACCTTCCAGAAGGACAACCATCTCTGCAGCAATCCACCAATCAGGCTGTATGTTAGAATGTCCAGACGAAAGTCACTTCTTAATAAAAGAACATGGCAGAGACATCCTGGATGAAAATCTGCTCCAGAGAGCTCTGGACCTCAGACTGGGGAGACAGTTCATTTTTCAGCAGGACAACGAACCAAAGCACATGGCCAAGATCTCAAAGGAGGGGCTTCAGGACCACTCTGAAGGTCCTGGAGGGGCCATGATCTCAAAGGAGGGGCTTCAGGACCACTCTGTGAAGGTCCTGGAGTGGTCCAGCCAGAGGCCAGACTTGAATCTGATTGAACATCTCTGGAGATATCTGAAAATGGCTGCACAGACATCTCCCATCCAACCTGATGGAGCTTGAGAAGTACTGCAGAGAAGAATGGGACAAACTGTCTAAAGAGAGGTGTGCTCAGCTTGAAGCATCCATAAAGTCTGGAGGCTGTAACTGCTGCTGAAGGTGGATCAACAAAGTTTTAAACAAAGCATGTGAATACTTATGCAAATGTGATTTCTTGTTTTTAAATGTTTAATAAATTTGCAAAAATCTCAAAAAAATATTTTTCCCACATTTGTGTTTCAAAACATCTTATAATCAAAATAAACTTAATTTCATAAGATTTTTTTTTTGTAAAAGCTTAATCTGTTTGAGCTGATTTGTTGTCCATGAGTGGCACACATTCACAAATCAAAATTCTGAAAGATTATTTTCAGTTAGAGGTCACCTAGCTAAAATCTAAAAGCAGACGATGGCTAGCTCAAAGTAGCCAAAAAATAGTTAAAAGGTTTTTAAAAGAAAACAATGTTTAGAAGGACTTGTACAGTTCTGATTGTTCTATACAAATAATAATAATAAATTCAAATATTTTGAAAAGTACAAAAGTTACGGGTGCAATGTGGGATGGGTGGTGGCCGAGGGCGGGGACCCGGGCGGTCTGATCCTCAGCTACAGAAGCTGGCTATTGGGACGTGGAATGTCACCTCACTGGTGGGGAAGGAGCCTGAGCTGGTGTGTGAGGCTGAGAGGTTCCGGCTAGAAATAGTCGGACTTACCTCTACGCATGGCTCGGGCTCTGGAACCAGTTTCCTTGAGAGGGGCTGGACACTCTTCCACTCTGGAGTTGCCCCTGGTGA
>NC_056519.1:31587868-31603964 GCF_014905685.2 Nematolebias whitei
GGGCTGGACACTCTTCCACTCTGGAGTTGCCCCTGGTGAGAGGCGCCGAGCAGGCGTGGGCGTACTTATTGCCCCCCAACTTGGTGCCTGTGTGTTGGGGTTGGGGGGATGGGTTCTGACTGTCGTTTGTGCTTATGCACCAAACGGCAGTTCAGATTACCCACCCTTTCTGGAGTCCTTGGAGGGGGTACTGGAAAGTGCACCTTCTGGGGACTCCCTTGTTCTGCTGGGGGACTTCAATGCTCATGTGGGCAATGGCAGTGAGACCTGGAGGGGTGTGGTTGGGAGGATCTGAACCAGAGTGGTGTTCTGTTGTTGGATTTCTGTGCTCATCATGGATTGTCAATAACGAACACCTTGTTCAAGCATAAGGGTGTCCATATGTGCTCTTGGCACCAGGACACCCTAGGCCGCAGTTCGATGATCGACTTTGTCATCGTCTCATCTGATCTGCGGCCACATGTCTTGGACACTCGGGTGAAGAGAGGGGCGGAGCTGTCAACTGATCACTACCTGGTGGTGAGTTGGCTCCGATGGTGGGGAAGGATGCCGGTCAGACCTGGCAGACCCAAACGTATTGTGAGGGTTTGCTGGGAACGTCTGGCAGAGTCTCTTGTGAGACGGAGTTTCAACTCCCACCTCCGGGAGAACTTTGAACATGTTCCGAGGGAGGTGGGGGACATTGAGTCTGAGTGGACCATGTTTCGTGCCTCTATTGTCGAGGCGGCTTACCAGAGCTGCGGCCGCAAGGTTGTCGGTGCCTGTCGCGGCGGCAACCCTCGAACCCGATGGTGGACACCGTCGGTGAGGGATGCTGTCAGGCTGAAGAAGGAGTCCTATCGGGCCTTTTTGGCCTGTGGGACCCTGGAAGCAGCTGATGGGTACCGGCAGTCCAAGCGACATGCGGCTCGGGTGGTTGCTGAGGCAAAAACTCGGGCATGGGAGGAGTTCGGAGAGGCAAAGGAGAACGAGTTTCGCACGGCTTCGAGACGATTCTGGTCCACCATCCGGCGTCTCAGGGGGGGAAAGCGGTACGCCACCAACACTGTTTATAGTGGGAGTGGTGTGCTGCTGACCTCAACTCGGGATGTTGTGGGTCGGTGGGCGGAATACTTTGAAGACCTCCTCAATCCCACCGGCATGTCTTCCACTGAGGAAGCGGAGCCTGGGGACTCTGGGTCGGGCCCTCCAATCTCTGGTGCTGAGGTCACCGAGGTGGTTAAAAAGCTCCTCGGTGGCAGGGCCCCAGGGGTGGATGAGATCCGCCCAGAGTTCTTTAAGGCTCTGGATGTTGTAGGGTTGTGTTGGCTTACGCGACTCTGCAATATTGCGTGGACATCGGGGGAAGTTCCCTTGGATTGGCAGACCGGGGTGGTGGTCCCCCTATTCAAAAAGGGGGACCGTAGAGTGTGTTCCAACTACAGGGGAATCACGCTCTTAAGCCTCCCTGGTAAGGTCTATTCGGGGGTTCTGGAGAGAAGGGTCCATCGGATAGTCGAACCTCGGATTCAGGAGGAACAGTGCGGTTTTCGTCCTGGCCGTGGAACACTGGACCAGCTCTACACTCTCAGCAGGGTCCTGGAGGGTGCGTGGGAGTTTGCCCAACCAGTCTACATGTGCTTTGTGGACTTGGAGAAGGCGTTCAACCGCGTCCCTCGGGGGGCCCTGTGGGGGGTACTCTGGGAGTATGGGGTACCGGGCCCTTTGATACGGGCTGTTAGATCCCTGTATGACCGGTGTCAGAGCCTGGTCCGTATCGCCGGCAGTAAGTCGGGCTTGTTCCCCGTGAGAGTTGGACTCCGCCAAGGTTGCCCTTTGTCACCGATTCTGTTCATAACTTTTATGGACAGAATTTCTAGGCGCAGCCAAGGTGTTGAGGGGATCCGTTTTGGTGGCCTTAGGATTGCGTCTCTGCTTTTTGCAGATGATGTGGTCTTATTGGCTTCATCAGATCGTGATCTACAGCTTTCGCTGGAGCGGTTCGCAGCCGAATGCGATGCGGCCGGGATGAAGATCAGTTCCTCCAAATCCGAGGCCATGGTCTTGAGCCGGAAAAGGGTAAAGTGCCCTCTCCGGGTCAGGGAGGAGGTCCTACCCCAAGTGGAGGAGTTCAAGTATCTTGGGGTCTTGTTCACGAATGAGGGAAAAATGGAGCGTGAGATCGATAGGCGGATAGGTGCAGCATCTGCAGTGAAGCGGGCGCTGTACAGGTCTGTCGTGGTGAAGAGAGAGCTGAGGCAAAAGGCGAAGCTCTCAATTTACCGATCGATTTACGTTCCCACCCTCATCTATGGTCACGAGCTTTGGGTTGTGACCGAAAGAATGAGATCTCGGATACAAGCGGCCGAAATGAGTTTTCTCCGCAGGGCGTCTGGGCTCTCCCTTAGAGACAGGGTGAGAAGCTCGATCATCCAGGAGGGACTCGGAGTAGAGCCGCTGCTTCTCCACGTCGAGAGGAGCCAGTTGAGTTGGCTTGGGCATCTGTTTAGGATGCCTTCTGGACGCCTCCCTGGTGAGGTGTTCCGGACACGTCCCACCGGAAGGAGGCCCAGAGGAAGACCCAGGACACGCTGGAGGGACTATGTTTCTCGGCTGGCCTGGGAACGCCTCGGGATTCCCCCGGAAGAGCTGGCCCAAGTGCCTGGGGAGAGGGATGTCTGGGCCTCCCCACTTAGGCTGCTACCCCCGCGACCCGACCCCAGATAAGCGGAAGAAAATGGATGGATGGATGGACAAAAGTTACGTATTTTCTCTCATCTCCTGAATGAACGTTTTGATATATAAATGACTAAAATCACACAAATTATTCAATAACATTTTTATTGCAATACACATACAGAAGAAACTATAAACAGGGAATATCCTGATGCATGCTCAATAATCCAGGTAGAAAAATCTAAAAAAGTTTAATTCTGGTCCTCTGAACAGTCAGAAAAAAAATATAGAAACGCTTTGTTTTTCATCCGAAAGACTTCTTCAGTCTGAGGTGCTGTATTCAGCTCAGTCTTATAAATAGCACCTTCTCATAGTGGATCAACCAGTTTGCTGCTGACAACCAAAACCAGCTGCTCACATGATCAAGGAGAACCATCAGCCTAACGATGGATCATTAGCACACTGATGGCTGTTTATTATTCAGGGACACCACCAAGTCATTGGTTCACGTATGTTGACGACACTTGGGTTAAAATTAAATCTCAGGAAGTCCAACATTTCACTGATCACATCAACTCTGTGGATAAATACATCAAGTGCACACGAGAAGATGTAAAAAATGGCAGGCTGGCTTTCTTGGACTTTGAGGTCTCAGTTTCTGATGAAGGACATTTGCAAACTGAGGTGTACCGCAAACCCACACACACAGACCAGTATTTGCAGTTTGACTCCCATCACCCTTTGGATCACAAGTTAGGAGTCATCAGGACTCTGTACCACAGAGCAGCCAGCATCCCCACTAACTCAGGAGCCAGGCAGAAGTAGAAATCCCACACAAGACAGGCTCTAGAGCAATGTGGATATCCTAACTGGGCCTTCCTGAAAGCAGAGAAGAAACCCAAACAGGACTCCAGTCAGCCATCAGGTGAAAAGGAGGAACCCAGACCAGTGTTCATTCCGTATGTTGCGGGAGTATCAGAGAAACTGAGACGTTTATTTTCTAAACACAACGTCCCATTGGCTTTTAAACCCCAAAACTACATTACGGCAAAGACTGGTTCATCCCAAAGATCCAGTCCCCCGACACAGAGTAATATTGTGAATGCTGTTCAGTGTCAGGAGGGATGTGATCAGTCTTACATCGGGGAAACTAAACAGCCACTGGCCAAAAGGATGGCTCAGCACAGAAGATCAACATCATCAGGCCAGGACTCTGCGGTCTACACTCATCTCCAGGCCAGCGGTCACTCTTTCAGGGATGAAGATGTTCACATCCTGGATAGAGAAGAACGATTGTTTGAGAGAGGAGTAAAGGAGGCCATCTTTGTAAAAAGAAACAGTCCATCATTAAACGGGTGGAGGCCTTCTTGTTCAACTGTCCCCCTTTTACAATGCTGTTATTGCTAGTATCATTCAGCCCCCTGTGAATAGTAAACAACCATCAGGGTGCTAATGATCCATTGTTAGGCTGATGGTCCTCCTTGATCAAGTGAACAGCTAGTTTTGGCTGTCAACAGCAAACTGGTTGATCCACTATGAGAAGGTGCTATTTATAAGACTGAGATGATAAATGAACTGTACTTATATAGCGCCGTTCTATCTTATCCAGATACTCAAAGTGCTTTATACTGCAATCTGTGCCTCAGTTACCCATTCATACAGCACTCTACTAGATCCCTACAAAGCTAATTGAACAAATCATTCTAAAGAGTCTAATCAGTGCTTTATTACATTCATACTCTGATGGGACACACATCAGAGGCATCGAGGGATTCAGTGTCTTGCCCTGAGACACTTCGGCATGTGACTGCTAATATATTCGAACCCCCAACTCTTGCATTGGAGGATGACTGCTCTACGAATGATTTGCATGTTGGTACCACTCAGCCACAGCCGCCCCAGACTGAGCTGAATACAGCTCCTCAGACTGAAGAAGTCTTTCGGATGAAAGACGAAACATTTCTACATTTTTGTTTTGTTTTGTTTTTTGAATGTCCAGAGGACCAGACTTAACTTTTTTGGATATAAACAGGAAAACAATTGTGTGCATGCTGAACCAGCATCCTCTTTTTTTTTCTTTTCCTCTTTGTACATCTCTGATCTTCTGCATTAGTTAAATGTTAAGATACTCCAGAGCTGACTTTAGTTAATCTCTAAGGTCGTTTTCACACCAGATAGTCCGGTAGACCTTTTGTTTACATTTGAGCTGGTGAGTTTGCATTCACACTGCACTGTGCAGTCGAGTCAACCTGTTGAACCAACCGCTCGCCTGTGGGGGCGCTGCACCAAGAACTACTAAAAGAAATGACACAAAAACCTCTGAAGACACGTCTTCTTCTTCTTCTGTAAATAAAAATAAAAACGAAGTGGCATCAAGTTTTAGCAGTTTTAGGAGTTATAGTTTGTCATTTTTCAAAAATGGACTTAGCATGAGCAGAAGATGAGACAGAAGACCATGGAGAATATTGTTTTTCCACACAAGACAGCTGACGGCTCCATATAAGGTCAGAGCAATGTGTGTTTGTTTACCCTGCGGAGCGGGGCCCGGTCTGTTTACATTCACACTGTACTCGAACCGCGCTGGAGTTCGCTTCTACCGGACCGAGACCTAGGTTTTAGCCCGGGCCAGAGTTCGCCTTTTTGTTCCGTGACAGAGTTCGATGGCATGTTCACACCTCCCTAAACGAGCCGGACTTTCAAGGAAAATGAGCTAGAGTTCGATTAAAGCGGACTATAAACAGGGCTAGTGTGAATGCATCCCAAGTCAGTGCTTTCTTTAGTTTTTCAAATAATGCATTCAAAGTAAAGATGTGCAGTCATGTTTGCGATGATCTATGTTTATGTATTGACAATGTGTCTCTTCCAGGCTCTTTGGGCTCTGGACATGGCCTTGCAGCAAAATCCCAGTGATCTGACTGTTAGAGCAGAGCTATATTTCTCTAAAGGAAATCTGATGAGAGAGATGAATCAGCTGGATCAAGCCTTTGAGGTAAAACCCTGTGGTCCTTCTATTCCTCCTCTTGTCCCTCTTAATTCAACTTTCTCGTGTTTTCCCACTTCTTTTGTAACCATAGCTCTAATGATTTGCATGTTGGTACATACTTAATCCTAGCATTCATTGAAGGACTGCACCACTACCACCACTGTCAAGTAATGTCACATTTTTGTGAAATCAGTTGTTGCCCAGGAATGAAGAACCAATTTGTGCCTTCTGCCCAGAGACTGTATTATATGTGGGCAAGCATAGCAAAGGGGCCCCATATAAGGATGCAGGTGCACTCTCTATGTATTTTAAAGTTACAACTGACACAGGAAACAGATGCTTCCTGTGTGTATGGGTAAGGGCCTCTCTCAGTGTAAGCCCATATAAGGAAACAGATTTGGCCTCTTTGTGTGTGTGTGAGTCTCTGTCAGCTAAGTTGAACACAAAGGAAATTTGGTTGAATGTGTTACGAATCAAATAATAATGATTGTTGTACATGTTGATTATGCAGGTAAAATATGTGATTTAAAAACATGATTAAGTTGAACTCACATAAGTGATTATGGGAGTAGTTCTATATGATTTATAAGCTTATGATTAAGTTGAACTCTCATGGTGATTATAAAAGTAATTAAGTGTGATTATAAGTGATTAAAAGAACATGATTAAGTTGACCAAATTAAGAAAGAATCGTTGATCTAAAATGTTAGAACTGTGGGATGGCTGACATTGAACAGAATTTTCCAAGAACACTGAAGTAAGAACACAGGATGGTGGTGCCACAAAAAAAGAGTACCGTATATGGACAAGACCTTTAAAACAAGATGTTTTCTGGGTTCCGAGAAACTCCCTTTGTGTGTTTTCTGGGTTCCGAGAAACTCACTTTGGATGACAGTTTAAAGGACCAATCAGAAGGTTACAGCAGATGGCTGCATTGTAAAGACTACTTTAGAACATGTTCAGACTGGTCTGAACCGGTTTAGGAGCTATAAAAACCTTTCACAGCCTTGGAACTGGGCTGAACGGATCGGGGGCTGGAAGAACACAAAACGATATTGAACCTGCTCTTAAAAGCTACAGAGAAAGATTTGGACAACCCTAAAACCTTAAAACCCTGGTTCTAGAATTGCGCTGCTCAAGGTGGCTACATGTTGGAGCAGCTCTGTTACTTTCATTCTGAGCTTTTGCTTTTGGAAACTTTAATTCCTCTTTTTCGGGATGTAAGTCACATTTTTTGGATGATTGTTTTCTTTGGTATCAGATCCTGTGCAGCTGGAAGGATTTTTACTGAAACTTTTTTAGTTTTGGACATTTGTTATGATGCGTAACCATGGCAACAAGGCAGTTTTCTACAACCAACAGCAGCTGATTAACATCTCAAAAGCTCAAATAATATCTCAAATACAGCCCCAAATCTCAAATGAGTTGAAAAGGATGTTCTGTGGATGCATTCTCATCCACCTGCCAGCTGTGCTCGAGTGCCTGACCACTGAGATCCTGGAACTAGCAGGAAACACGGCTCATGACAGCGGAAGGACAGGATTGTCCATCGGCACCTACAGTTTGTGTCCACAGCGACGAGGAGCTCGGCAGGCTGCTGGGAGGAGTGGCCATCACTCTGGGAGGAGTTCTGCTCAGCATTCGGGCGATCCTACAGCCCAGGGGAACCGAGAGGCCAGCTGAGTCTGGGAGGACAGATCAGACGGCATCTGCAGCCAGTTTCTTAGGATCCACTGTGGGATGGACCTTTATAAGAGATCCTTCCTGTCTACAGCCATCAGCATCTATAACTTCTTAATGAAATGAGGATAACGAGTTACAACAACAAATAATTTCCCTTTGGGATTAATAAAGTTTTTTTGAATTGAATGATTTGAAAAGAACTTATTTTTGTTTCAGCCGGGTTAATCGCCAGACCAGACTTTTTCAAATTAGGATCGCTTTTTGGGCGTAGGGTGCACTTTTCCAGGGCTCTGGAAAAGAAATTTCACTTGCCTTTAACCAAAGAATTCTTCAGACAAAGAGATGGTAAGAGACACTCTGATTTATCATTCTTTATAAATTTTATATGAAATAATAGCAATAAAAATAGTGTTTCCCCTAGATAACTTGCCATAGACAAGGATTTTGGACTCTCCAAGGAGATTTTTGGATACAGTTTTAGAGCAGGGTGTGTTAGAGGAGAGGGACAGAGACACATCTCAGCCGTGCGCTGTCTGAACCAACAGTTTTTTGGGGGGTTTTTTGGGCGGGGGAGGTCAGCGGGGAGAAAGATAGATGCACATCTGAGCCTTGCGCTATTTGTACCAACAGTTTTTGATTGGCGGGGGTGCGTTCAGCGTGAGGGTTCAACATCAAGGAAGAGGCTGCCTTTAGCTTTTTAGCTAGTGCACCTACATTGCGAGCCGCTAGTTTAGCGTTACGTCAGTGCTGACAGGTGGTTGGGTGTGGGGGGTTGGGTTAGGTAGATGAGGCGCTCGATTCTGTTGACGGGGCGGGGCGCCCCACTTGTATAATGGTAGGGGAAACACTGAAAAATACCAACAAGTAAGGAAATCAGATTAATATTATCAACGCCTTGGTTCTTGGTTCATGGAAGCCATCCCATAAAACCTGTCCTAAAAAGATCCATAACAACAACTTAGGGAGATTTCTTGTAAGTCGAGTGAGGAATTTTAAGAGTTTTTAGGGGTTTTAGCACACTATAGGGCTCTAAGGCGTGGCCGACCCCGAAAGGAAGAGAAGGCTTTCTCTCAATGGCTCACAGAGCCTCGAGGACTCACAACTCCCTAACTCAGCTCATCGCAGCGAGAAAATCACCACTCTAGTGGACTTTCAATCCTTATTTTTGTTGTAAGTTTATCTATTTTTTCTTTAATGTTAATAAGGACACAGTGTTATGCAGATAACAATTTTATAGACAAATGATACTATTTACTGTTGCGGCGGAGAGTTGGGGGTGCGCAAAATGTTTACGTCTTCCTAGTGGGGGGCATAACAGAAAATAATTGAGAAGCACTGCTTTAACAGGAAGAAACCTCCACCAGAACCAAGCTCAGGCCGAGCAGCCATCTGCTTCAACTGGCTGGGTTTGAGAGGACAAGAAGTAGAAACAGACGAAACCAGAATGGCAGTTCCAGATGTACTTTCTATTGGAAGAAAGACAAAAAAAAACATATGTTAAGGATAGTAATAATTACAAACACAAACAGGTAGAGTAGAGCAAGTAAAGACAGCAGCAGAGTGAGGAAATGTGGTCGGGTTGTCCTCCAGCAGTCTAAGCCTATATCAGCATAACTAATGGATTGCTCAGGAAACCCAATCTAACCCTAACTATAGAATTTATCAAAAAGAAAAGACTTACCGTAATTGTTGGGCTATAGAATGCACCTGATTGTAAGCTGTGCATACTAAATTTAAGATAAAACTTAATTTTGTACATACATAGGACACTTTTAAGCCATGGGTATCCACCATTTATTATCAGAATCTGTACCCAGCTCTTGGCATTATGTGCAGCTCTTGTTGTAGTACAAGAATCTGCCATCGTATGGTGTTTCATAGACTATGGCTGTCATGAGCTCAGGAGACCCAGAGAGTACGAAACCGAGATGAAGCAAACTCCACAAGGGTAAAAGTGAACAGTGTTTATTATTTACAGTGAAATAGACAATAACTTGTTTCTCCACTGGAACCCTGGAAGGCAAGGAGAGGCGTCAGGTAGGTATTCACAGAGAGAGTGAGGATTTGGATTTTGATTCCATTTTCTTGTCTTTTACAGGTTGGTTGGTTGATTGGTTGGTTTGTTGGTTGGTTGGTTGGTTGGTTGGTTGGTTGGTGGGTTGGTTGGTTGGTTGGTTGGTTGGTTGGTTGGTTGGTTGGTTGGTTGGTTGGTTGGTTGGAGGAGAGGGAGTTGGTCCAGTGGGTCGATGAAGTGGAACGCAGGCAAGTGGCTAGAGGGCAAGGAGATCCAGGAGACATGGAGATCCAGGACAGCAGATCATGGAGGAGCACGAGGAAAATCAGGTAACTGTAGCACGACAAGAGAAGATCAGTTAAACGAGCTTTTACTCATCATAACAAGGCCAGAAGCATACTACCATGGAGGAAGGTGAATACTCCAGTGGAGAGTAGAGCTCGACTGCAGCCTTATGTAGAGCTGGATCCTTGATGGCGAGATGACCTGCAGGTGTGGGTGATTAGTGGTCATCTTGGATCCAGGAGCTGCAGAAGGTCATACTCTCACTATGAATCTTCATAGTTGAAGGTAATTGGAACCGGACTGCGGAAGTGTTGATGATCCTTTCTATGGAAAGGGTCAGATGAAGTGTGGGGCCATCTTTCTTGGTTTGTCCTTCAGGTGGATATCCCTAGTGGATAACCAAACCTGTTGCCCCACTTGGTATGCTGGTGCGGTGAAACAGTGGCAGTCAGCGAACCATTTGTTCTGGGTGACTGATCGAAGAAGGGCAGCCCTGGTTTGTTGCCAGACCCTTCGACAGTGCTGAAAATGATGCTGCACGGAAGGTACGGTAATCTCGGTCTCCTGGCTGAGGAGCATCTGAGGGTGGTCTCCAGCTCCTGATTGCCTCACTCCGTTTGACCATTAGACTGTGGGTGATAGCCAGAAGTTAAACTTGAGGAGGCTCCCAGAGCCTTACAGAAATTTCACCAAACCTGTGAAACAAATTGCAGTCCCCAGTCAGAGACAACATCAGAGGGGATGCCTTGAATCCTAAACACATGTTGGATCATAAGTTGTCCAGTCTCAAATGCAGATGGAAGCTTGGGCAAAGGAATGAAATGTGCTGCTTTGGAGAATCTATCGATTACGTTGAGTATGACTGTGTTACCTTCAGATGGAGGAAGGCCAGTGATAAAATCCAAAGAGATATGGGACCACGGTCTGCTGGGGGTAGGTAGAGATTGCAGAAGTCCCGCTGGAGGTTGGCTACCCGATTTGTTTCTGGCACATATGGAACATGCAGCTACGAACTCCTTAACATCTTGGGTCATGGACGGCCCCCAGAAATGTTTCTTTGCCAGTGATAACATGCGTGACACACCAGGATGACAAGAGAGTTTATTAATTCAATTCAATTCAGTTTATTTATATAGCGCCAAATCACAACAAAGTTGTCTCAGGGCACTTTACAGGAACATTCACATACATAAAAGCCATTTAGTAAAGTTCTCTATCTAAGGAATCCAGCAGACAAGTTGAATCTTGGCTTCGTTGCAGTCTCCCAGTCTGAGCAAGCACAGTGGCAACAGTGGAAAGAAAAAAACTCCCTTTTAAAAGGAAAAAACCTCCAGCAGAACCAGCTCAGGACAAGCGGCCATCTGCTTTGACCGGCTGGTTTGAGAGGACAGAAAGGAGAGACAGACGAACACAGAGTGGTAGGTCCAGATATAGGTCCAAGTGTACCCGTAAGACAAAAAAACACGTTAAGGATAGAAAAAACAATTACAAATACAAAACAGGTTGAGCAGAGTAAGTAAAGACAGTAGCAGAGTGAAAATTGTGGTCAGTTTGTCCTCTAGCAATCTAAGCCTATAGCAGCATAACTAAGGGACAGCTCAGGAAACCCAAGCTGACCCTAACTATAGGATTTATCAAAAAGGAAAGTCTTAAGCCTAGTTTTAAAACTGGATAATGTGTCAGCCTCATGGACAGAGATTGGAAGTTGGTTCCACAAGAGAGGAGCCTGAGAACTGAAAGATCTGCCTCCCATTCTGTTTTTGTAAATTCTAGGAACCACAAGTAAACCTGCAGTCTGAGAGCGAAGTGCTCTGTTAGGAAAATATGGAACAATAAGATCTGTAATATAAGATGGAGCCAGGTTGTTGAGAGCTTTGTACGTTAGAAATAAGATTTTGAATTGTATTCTGGATTTGACAGGGAGCCAATGGAGAGAAACTAAAACTGGAGAAATATGATCTCCTACTAACTCCAGTTAAGACTCTGGCAGCAGCATTTTGGATCAACTGAAGACGTTTTAATGAAGTATTTGGACACCCAGATAATAAATCATAGCAATAGTCCAATCTAGACAAGACAAATGAATGGACCAGTTTTTGTGCATCATTTTTAGATAAGATTGTAGCAGAATACCTCCTCAGAACCAGTTCATCTCAGCTTAAACAGAAAATTTGTTCACCTCATATCAAACAAACATCATTCATGTGTTTTGTGTTTGAAACTGTTAAAATAAGATGCATCTTATTCCCTTGGGAACTGTAGTGAACTCGGCCTCCGACCAAAACCTGCCTCTAAAGACCTTCATGGGACAGGAACTATTATTTCATTGATTTGAATCCAGAAATACAAATTAGCTCATCCAGAGACTTTCTAATTGTATCCTGAAGTAATCAATTGAAAGAACACTCTTCTTTTTATATTATCATTACTATTTTACAATATCTTGATAATCAAAAGTGTGTTTAGTTCATACCATTTCTAAATGTTGGAGTGAACCACTCATTTTAAATCAACTGTGAAACAGTATTAATGATTTTTTTAATCCTCATTTAAATTAGAAATCAAGTTAAGTGTCTATTTACATTTGTGGCCCGTAAGGTCTCTAAAGAGATAAATTATGCTCCATTATCCTCTTTAAACACCACCTTCTACATTTTGGTGGCCGAACAGGTTTCTAAAGAGATATAAATTCTGTGTGACACG
Source organism: Nematolebias whitei (assembly GCF_014905685.2). Classification (NCBI taxonomy): domain Eukaryota; kingdom Metazoa; phylum Chordata; class Actinopteri; order Cyprinodontiformes; family Rivulidae; genus Nematolebias; species Nematolebias whitei. Next base: position 31,600,192 of record NC_056519.1, read on the forward strand.
AGTATCTGAGCTGTTGAGGATGCTGCGTGTTGGCACATGGGAGTCCGTGTTTTAAACTTGAAAGGACATGATAAGTCATGCTTGTGGTGTTCAGAAAGCTGCAATGTGTTCTTGTTAAAGCTGAAAATCGTCAATCTGTTTGTGTAACTAAGATGTAAGCAGTGAGGATAACGCATCCATTTTGTTTGAAACTGTAGCAGAAGGGGGTTCTGCGTGTCTGACCCGGTTCTGTTTACTGGACTCGTTTAACCGAGTCGTGTTTTGGATGATGGTACGTTTGTTTGAAGCTGGGTGCCGACTCAGAATGCTGTTTGTATGCTGTTTTGTTACGTTCACAGTAAAATAGTGCATTTTTGAAGTTTTAATGGGCGATAATTTGACCGGACTGTTCATGCTAACTGCTAACTGAGAGCAGGTAAACACGGGCTGTGATTGGTTGAGAACCGCTGTTTGGGTCGTTCTGATTCACTGAGAAGCTGGTGACGTATCTCTGTGCGTCCACTCCCTCTGATGTCAGATTGTAAAACCCACCGCCGATGTGCACGTGTCTGAAAAAGTCACGTGATTCTGGAAATGAAGCTCGTTTTAACCGAGTCCTCCTTAGTGTTTAAAAACGCTAAATAAAGCCTACCACTGTTCCTAAAACTCATGTTTTCATGCAGATAAAGCTTGCTTGTGGACAAAAGCCACGTTAATAGCTTTAAATCCGTCCATAAAATGTTACAGAACCGTGTTTGACCGTTGCTACATTGGAGCTAACGGCTAGCGACCGGATGTCAACAGGACGGTTCACAGGAAGTTGTCAAAAGCCTCCTACCGGTAAAAGTAAGCTTACACCGCCACCTGCTGTTGAAAAAGGAGTATAACAGTTTTCCTGAAAGAAAGCTGAATATTCGCTTTTTGTTTAAATTTTTTTTTTTTTTGTTAATCATGCCTGGTTTCTGTGTCCTGTTTAAATAGCGAATTCTGGTGAATTAAAACTGCTTAAAAAAGCGTTTGAACACTAAAGTTGATGTCAGACTTAGAAAAATTGCAGGTTTATTCATTTTAAGTACACTTGAGTAAAATTAACACTGAAAAGGCCTGGTTCATGGTATCTGTTAAAAATAAGCTCATAATTAAGTAACACTGCCAGAAGGAGGCATTTACTTACCATTTTTATGGGATAAGACCTTAACAGGGGCCCATTTATTGAGAAGTTTGCTTATACTGTTGTGCTTGTACTGTTGATTGAACCCAGAGCTAAAATAGTGTGTGAATCTCTCTGCTCACTTTAAAAAAATTATTTACCTGTTAAAAACTCTTAAGTTTGCAACTGTTTAACCAGATGGGCGCTGAGCAGTGGTTTACCATGGCAGATTTAACAAACACTGATTTTGTTCCATGTGAGGAGAAGGACTGGTTAGAAAGAGCGTTAACGCTGCTAACAGAATCCTTACATCCATATGGTGAACAGATGGACAGCATGAAGTCAAAAGAGTTATTGGACGAGCTGAAGGAAGTTGCAGAAAGTGGGACCTCTGCAACCATAACAAAGTCAAGATATGACCAACTGGCTAAATTGGCACTCTTACTAAAGGCTAAATTTTATGTTGAGGCCAACAAAGCTGAAGACCTTGCAATAAGATTAAACAGCGAAACAGAAGAGTATCTAAAACTTATGGCACAGTCTAAATTTGATAAGGAGACCTGGGAAAATCACTTAAAACGTGAGAGAGAGCTCTCACAAGCTCAGCTGTTGTTACAAGCAGACTCATATGAGGTGAAGCTACGTGAAACAGGGATTAAGTACCAAGCATTGTTTTTAAACAATGATGCGCTGCAACGAGAGGTGCAGCTCACATCAAAAGCTCTGAACAAGTGCAGATTGGAAAAGGTGGCGTTAGTCCAACAGGGCGTGCGTTTACAAAGTGAATGTCATACATCACAGGAACGCTTAAAAGCCTGTGAGGCGAAACTAGCCGCAACAACAAATGAGATTTCTGACGTGGGGCAAGGTTGTCTGGAACTCAAAGACGAACAAGGTCAGAGTCCAGGTCACCCACCACCACCTCAGAAGGATTTTGCTTTACCTCCTGCACTTTTTTCTTTTTTTTTTTTTTTGAGCTCAGTTTAAGTGTAGAAACATTGTGAAGTGTTTCAATGAACTTATCATCATCGCTCAAATTTATTTATTTTTTTTAAATTTTTTTTAAAGAAAGAGAAGAAAGAAGAAAAAATAAATAAATAAATAAAAGAGAAATAGATAAGACGAGAGACCACCACAACAAAACAACATGCACAGCACAATGCCACCCACAATATCACCATGAAACATTCGACATTGCACAAGGAATCATCTAGCTTCCACCACTACCCAACATAGCGTGCATCTGTCAAAGCACCTGAATCCAAACACCCGCGCAAGCACGCCCGCCACCACCAGATTTCTCCAAAAGAATGCCCAATAGTGGATGCGGGGGCCCACAGACCCGCCCCCCCAGGACACAATGGCAACACAGGGAGGACCGGAGCCACAGACACACAGTGGCCCCCATGCCCGGAGCCCCAGGAGTCTCCCAACAGGGAGAACCACACCCCCCCAGAGAGGAGCAGAGGAAAGAACCAGGTGACCCCAGCAACCACAATGCAGAGCCTCCAGGAAGCTGCAGCGACGAGCCCACAGGTCCGGCCGGCAACCCATGCCCCCCCCAAGTAGATCCGGCCATGGACACCGAGCCCCAAGCCCCGAGGCCATACCACCCCCCAGCAGAGCCCCGACAGAGCCAGGGCACCCAGGTCCCACCAGGCAGCAACCAGGGCGGACCGATGTACACCCCACCACCCAGCCCAGACGCCGAGAGCCACCAATGCACCGGCGGCACGGGGGCCCCCCGCCAAAGGGGGGCACGACCGGGGGGAGTGGGCCCCACACCAAACGTGGGGCCCAAATTGATCCAAGAGAGGGGGGACCACCAAAAACCCAACCTGAGCAACAAACAGGCACACACAGATAGCCCGACAGAATCTCTGTCGGGCCGACCGCATACACCATCTACCTGACAGCGACCACAGGCCGGCCCCAGCCCAAGGGGCAGAGCAGCAGGGAGCTGCAGCTGAGGAGGACCGGCTTTCACATCAAGAGCTCCACACCATAGGCCCGGAGACACCCCAGCACGCCACCTATGCACCCCCCCCACACACACAGCACCCCCACCGCAAATGCCACACAGGAAGACGAGCCAGTGCCCTGATGAGGCGAAGCCACGCCCCCAACCGCCGCCCTACACCACCAATGACCACACGTACACTACCATAGCCGACCCCCCGCCGAAAGCCGGCAGCCACCCCGGTCAAAGTGCCGGCCATCGCAACCAGGAACCTAGATTAAAAGAATCAGAACAGCCCAGGAGGAACCGAAGCACCGGCCCCATCACTGACCGCCCCCAAGGCCCAAAGCCCACCCACCGCCCAGACCCCAACAATGCGCCCCCCCCTCCATCCCTGACCCCTAGTGTCACACGGAGAAAGGAGGTGTTTGTGGAAAAAAAAAATCTATATATGCATAAATAAATTATGAACAGACCCACTTCCTCTTCCTCCCACTCGAATATGGTGTTGATGCATGTTGTTATACAGTGCGTTTAAAATGGGGGGATGAGGTGGCGACCGGCACAGACCCACCTCTTGCCCAGAGAGCAGGCGGTGCCCGTTCACCCCTCATCTCTGCCCAGAACCCTAAATGTCTACATGCTACATATGAGAGTGGGCACAGGTCCGGGGAGGTGGAAATG
>NC_056519.1:31604064-31611300 GCF_014905685.2 Nematolebias whitei
CCCCCCACGGCACAGGCCCCAAAGCCCACCAACGCACCGAAGGCCCCAAGGCCAGGGCCGGGCGCCGGCGCACCCGCCGGCCCAAGACCCCGGCAACATACCTGTCAAGGCCCGAGATCCCCGGACCAAGCCGGGAATCCCGCCCAGGAGCGATACCACCCCAGAACCCGCGCCCGCGTCCACCCCAAACCCACCCAGGGACAGCCAGGTCACCAGGCCAGTAACCCATGTCCGCCGGTACAGACCACCCAGAAGCCCGCATGCAGCCAGCATAGGCCATCACCCAGAACCACCAGAGCCACCTCCCCAGTCGGGCGCCACCGCTTCAGGCCCATGACCCCCCCCCCCCACGTCCCCAGCCCCGACACCCCACCCACACCGACCACCATGCCCCACGGAACAGAATCAAAGGGGACCACCCACCTCCACTACGTGTTGGAGCCGATTAAAGAAGTCCAGAGAGAATAGTCCGATGTGGGGGTACAGGCTGTCTCAAGACTGATGTAATCTAACAGAAGTTCTTTATACTGTTTAATACTAAGTGTATTTTTATTTTTCCAATTCGTGAGTATAGTTTTTTTTGCTATACATAGGGCAGTGAGAATAATATGAATTGATTTTGTTTCCAAGGTGACATCATCTAAGTGGCCCAATAAGCAAACTGACGGAGAGAGTGGAATATTACATCTCAGACACTTTGATAAGTCTTCACATATCCGGCACCAAAACCTCTGAACAGGTGGACAGAACCAAAATGCGTGGATGTAATTGTCAGGAATATTGTCTGTACACTGTGAGCAAATATTAGATGATGCAAAACCCATCTTGAACATCCGTTGACCTGTATAGTGTACTCTATGAAGGATTTTGTATTGTATTAGTTGTAAATTTGAGTTTTTAATCATCTTAAAAGTTCTCAGACAGATCTGCGACCAAAAGTTTTGGTCAAAATTAACTGACAAGTCTGTCTCCCATTTTACAATGGGAAGAGATATAGATTCATCTATTTTACTGAGTTTCTGATAAACCTTAGATAGTAATTTGGGAGGGTTAAGATTAAGGAATTCTAATACACTTGTTGACATTTCAAACCTAGTGTTATTAAGGTTAAATTTATTTTTGGTTATAGATTTAATTTGTTGATATTCTAAAAATGTATTCTCATCAATCCCATATTGTGTTATTAATCTGTTAAATGGGATGTAGTCCACTTCTTCATATATATGTTCCAAATATTCAATTCCTTTACACCTCCAACCTGGGAAGTTTATCATCTTATTCTGTTGTAGGATGTCAGGGTTGTTCCAGATGGGTGTACGTTTACAAGGGATTAGTGAAGACTCTGTCATTTTAAGAAACTCCCACCAAGCTGTCAGAGAGGAGCTGATATTGATGCTTTTAAAGCATTCCTGTCGTTTTATGTTTGAGCTAATGAATGGAAGGTCCGAGATCATTATATTATTGCAAAGTGTCTGTTCTACGTCTAGCCAGGGTTCATCAAGTGGTGTGTGTTTTATCCATCTTGAGATGTATTCTAGCCTGTTGGCTAGAAAATAATAATAAAAGTTGGGTAATTCTAGTCCTCCTTTATCTTTGGATTTCTGTAGTGTTTTTAATCTAATACGAGGGCGTTTATCTTTCCACAGAAATTTAGAAATAGAGGAGTCCAGGGATCTAAACCAGTCAGATGATGGTTTGTTTGGGATCATTGAGAATAAATAATTTATTCTAGGCAAAACCATCATTTTTATTGATGCGATCCTTCCCATGAGAGATATGGGTAAAGATTTCCATCTAGCCAGATCATCCTCAATTTTCTTTAAAAGTGGGGTGTGGTTTAATTTTGTTAAATCTGCCAATTTAGGCGAAACTTTGATACCCAAATATGTAATATTCCCTGATTGCAGTTGTGTAGTAAGTGAATTGTTGAAGGAGCAATTAATTGGTAGAACTGTGGATTTTAGCCAGTTTATAGAGTAATCTGAAACTTTTGAGAAAGAGTTTATCAATCCAATAACCTGAGAGAGGGAGGTTTGTGAATGCCAGAGGAAGAGCAACAGATCATCAGCATATAGACTGATTTTGTGCTCTACGTTCTTGCATTTTATGCCTTTAATATCTGTAGTTTGCCTGATTGCTGCGGCTAGTGGTTCGATGAAAATAGCAAACAGTGAGGGGGAGAGTGGACATCCCTGCCTGGTGCCCCTTTGCAGAGCAAAACTAGCAGATATTTGATTATTTGTCCTAATGCATGCTGAAGGAGAACTGTATAATATTTGTAACCAATTTATAAAATAATTTCCAAAACCAAATTTATGTAAGGCTGCAAATAAAAATTTCCAGTTAACTCTATCGAAGGCTTTTTCTGCATCTAGAGAGAATATTGCAGTCTCAATGTTTTTACTGTAAGAATAATCTATTAAATTAAATAATCTGCATGAATTTGTGGATGAATGCCTCCCTTTTATAAAACCAGTTTGGTCTGGATGTATTATGAGAGGAGTTACCTTTTCTAATCTTTTTGAGAGGGCTTTACAAATTATTTTAAGATCAACATTGATAAGAGATATGGGACGATAACTGGTAGGTACTACAGGGTCTTTGCCTGGTTTTAACAGGAGACTAATGTTGGCAGAATTTATATTTTTTGGAAGACTTTTACTTTTCTCAGTTTCTTGTAGCATTTTGTGAAATAGTGGTGCCAGGATATTCCAGAATTCTTTATAGAATTCTGCTGGGAATCCATCTGGACCTGGAGCCTTTTTATTGGACATGCTTTTGAGGGCTTCCTGGAGTTCCACTGGTGTCAGTGGTGAATGTACCTCCTGCACTTAATCCCCTTCCGTCACCTCCAAGTGAGTCTAGCGACTCACCTTCACGTGCTATTTTGTTTCCTACGACACCAATCACTCAGCCTCTGCTCTTGATTTCGGATTTGCACAAAATTACAAAATATGTCCAATGCTTTGAGCTAGGGCCATTGGGTTCAACCGACACTAAGGCCTATCTGAACGACCTTGACTTCCAATTAAGAAGCTATCCCAACGCTACAGTTGAGGATAAAGTAGGTTTGATCAGGCTCACTTCAACCAGGACGGTGTTTTCCTTCATAGAGCGTCAACCTGATGCCACAAGAAAGGATTACTGCCTGTTATGTGCTGTTCTTTTGAAAGAGTATTCCCCTTGCGCGGGACCTGGCGGTTATCCAGCCGCCGACAAGGTCATGCAAGGTAAGAATGAGCACCCCAGGGCATATAATTCCAGGTTTTTGCAGGCTTATTTTGGTTACAGGAACAACACCGGCATGGAGGAGGAGGAAATGTTTAAGTTCGTTTTCAGCAAAAATCTCCACCCTGACATAAGGATGTTAGTGCAAATGATGGCTAATTTCCAAGAGAAATCCATCAGTGAGATAAAAACTTGTGCTGTGAATGTCTTTGAAGCCCGTTCACAGGCCAAAACACCCATTGAGGTGTAGTGAACTAAGCCTCAGGTCAAATCTGGCCTTGAGGGCCTTCCTGGGACAAGAACTGTATTTCATTGATTTGAGTCCAGAAACACAAGATTAAGTTCATCCAGAGACTTTCTAAGTGTCCTGCACTGATCAATTGAAAGAACACTCTCTTTTATTATCATTACTATTTTACAAATGTCTTGATAATCAAAGTGCGTTTAGTTCAAACCATTTTCAAATGTTGAAGTGAACTACTCATTTTAAATCAACTGTGAAACAGTATCAGTGATTTTTAATCCTCATTCAAAGTAGAAATCAAGTGAGAATGTGTTACAGAGTAATGATTCATCTTCTTGATCTTCTGTCTGAAATGAGCAAGTTGTGATGTTGGTCAAAGGTCAAGTTTCGGTCAACTGTAAGTTTACTGGAAAGAAATGTCATGTTTAACTTTTACAGAAAGATATTAGAGAATTGACTCCACGAAGTCTGGGTCCTTCAAAACATTTTCTGTCTGTTCTTAAACAAATCTAATCTTTTTCCCTTGACTTTTAATAACCTCTTACATCACTAAAACACACCCCTGTTTGGTCAATCGACCAATCAGGAAGTTCTCAAATGAACCAGAAGTGACCTCTTTAAAAGGTTTAACACTTCCTAGTTCAGGAGAGAAGAACGCGGAGAAGAACGCTGAGAGAATGCTGTGAGTTAGTTCTGAGAGCAGCAGAGTTCAGAATGCTGGAATGCAGAATGCTGGAGAAAAAGCAACTAAGCTGAACGAGAGAAGTTCAGAGGAATTATGAAGAAGTCTGTTCTGGGATGATCTCACGACTCCGAACGGTTCCCTACTATCCTTACGGAGACGCTGGAGAGCGTTTGAAGGCAACTCTACACCGAAGTCGGAATTATCCTCTGCCAAGGTAAAAGAGTCGATCTTCAACCGCAAAGTGTACCGTTGGTTAAGCTTGGTCCAGAAGAAGCGTGTTGTTCTGGTTATAACAGACAAATTCCCTCACCCATCTCTCTCAAGATAAACTTCATTTTCCATCTTTAAAACTCTTCTATCCTGCCAGCAAATTAATCCAGATATTTTCAGAAATGTCTGTTGTAATGCTTGAAGTGAGGGAAATCATGGCCGTATGGTTTCCTAATCGTAAAGCTTGCTAATTAATTATGTTGTTGTTGAAATCAATTTGCCAAATTAATGTAAATGTTTGATGTTAAACTTTGATTCTGTTAATAAATGACCGCATTCATTTGATGGGTCAAAGAAAATTAACGTCTCACGTTACATTTATTAATTTCAATGCACGATATTATTCAGTCCAGAAAAATGAATGAATCCGTTTAATTTATGGATAATATATCACAGATATATGTTACCCTACAGAGGTGTTCCCAGGTGAGAGGATTCCTGCCCAGTCATTAGAATTGGAAAGGACGAGAGCTTCAGCTGTAGAGGTCACACTCTCTGCAACCTCCTTCAGCTTGTCCAATAACTCTTTTGAGTTCATGCTGTCCACCTGTTCACCATATGGATGTAAGGATCCTGTGAGCAGCGTCAATGCTCTCTCTAAACAGTCCTTCATCTCACAAGGATCAAAATCCTTTTCTATCACACCTGTCATGGTTATTCACTGTTTAGCACTCATCTGATAAACAGTTGCCAACTTCAGATTATTTTAACAGGAAAATATTTGTATGCAAGTGTCATGTGAGGTTCACAAACTTTTTTAAGCTCTGGATTTACTCAAAAGTATTGTCATAAGTCAACTTATTCAAATGTGGGCACCTATTTGTAGGTTTTACCCCAATTCATGAATATTCTTAAGTAAATGCTTCTCTGCAGTGTTACTTTTTAATGTGCTTATTTTTAACAGATACAAGAACCAGGCCTCTAAGTGATATTTACTCTAAAGCACTTAACATTAAATAAACCTGCAATTTTTCTAAAAGTTTCAAGCAACTTTAGTTTTTAAACGCTTACTTAAGCCGTTCTTTTCCAGAAATTCGCTATTTTAACAGTTACTCATTAACCAGGTGGGTGAAAAGAGAAAAGAAAAAAAATATGATGAAGAGATTATCAGTCCCTCTTCAGGAAAACTGTTATACACCTCTTTCAACAGTAGGTGGTGGTGTAAGCTTATTTATACCAGCAGGAGTCTGACAACTTCCTGTGGATCGTTCGTTGACATCCTGTTGTTAGCCGCTTAGCTTAAAATTAGCATTGGCTAAACTCGGTTAAATCAACATTTCTGAACGGATTTAAAGCTTAAACGTGGCGTTGTTTCAACAAGCATGACTTTTTTGCATGAAACATGAGTTTTGTGGGACATGTGGCAGCTCCATTTAGTGATTTTAATTGTGCGCCAATAATTGGATTTGTTAAAATATATAAAGCTCCCTGGAAGATGTCATCTTGTGATTGGGAGTTTAAAAGGTCAACGTTTTCCTCTTCTCCTGCCATTATCTTCTATTTAAAAATTAAATAGGAAGATGTAGTGTTTTAGGTGGTAAAAACAAATCAGAAAAGTTTCCTTTTTCTGATATAATTACGCTTATTTAGTGTTCTAGCAATTAAACGTGTATTATCTTTTCAGCAAATGAGTAAACTTTATCAACTCTGTGAATATCTGGACTGTATCTTTAAAAAGTTTCTAATTTTTCATTTTGCACCTCCATATGAGGAATTATCAGCGAATGAAAAATGTCTTGGTAAAAGCCTCTCTCGCAAAAACACCTTTATCACTTTTTAAATGCAAGATAACAGTAATAATTCAGCTTGAAGAACGTTTATTAACTCAAAAATGCGTCTGACAGGAATAAACACGTGTAATTTCACCCAAAATATCCTAAAAACGAAGTGAAACTGTGATTTCAAGTTTCCAACGGGAGGTGGCAGTATAACCTTATTTTATTTTAACCCAGACACTGTTAGTGACGGCCAGTAGGAGTTGCGATGACTTCCTGTGGCTTTGGTGACATCCGGTCGTTAGCCGTTAGCTTAAAATTAGCATCGGCTAGCGTGGTCCAAAAACACCATTTAGTGACGGATTTAAAACTTAAATGTGGCAAAGTTTCAACGATTAGGCTTCAAAGAAACGGAGCAGCGGATCAGAACCAACTTTAAAGCGTTTTTCAACTTTAAACAGCAGATTGAAATTTCCTATGAAGACGAGCTTCATTTCCGGGTCACGTGACTGAATCTACCAATGACAGAACAGCAACGGGGTGGGTTTTACGACCTGACATCAGAGGAAGTGACGACAGACACGTCTCTCAGCGAATCAGAGCGTTTCAAACAGCGCTTTTCAACCAATGACGCATCGTCATTCTAGCTATCTTTGTTAGCATTAGCCTGAAAAAGTCCGGTCAACTTTCATCATGAAAACTTTCAAAAATGTACTATTTTCTGTTAAAAATGTAACTTATCAACTCTCAAAGCTTCACTGGGACTTCGCCCGTTCAAAACAACAGTTTCTTTCTTCAAACACGACTCGTTCGAACCGAATCAGAACCGAGCCGGACCAGAGCCACGTCTGGGTCACAGTTTAAACAGAATAAAGCGTTTTAACACAAACCCAGCTTCAGTTACACAACAGATGTACAAATTCAGCTTTTAAACTAACACATTGACTTTATTTTCAGCTTTCAAAGCACCCCAGCTGCAAAACATTGCTGTATTTTCTCCGAGCATCGCAGCTGCCACAACGCTGCGTTTCACACAGCAACAATCTACACTTTTCATTTCATGCCAACATGATAATTCAATTGTTACACGAATA
>NC_056519.1:31611400-31615177 GCF_014905685.2 Nematolebias whitei
TTCTCTTCATTCCTTCCTTTAAAACTCTTCTATTTTGCCAGTAATCTTAATGCCTTCAGAAATGTCTTGTTGTATTATTAAGTAAAACGTGCCAAGTTTTATTAATCAGAACCAGATCAGCTAATCATGTGTACATGTTTTGATGTTAAATTTTGATTCTGTTAAATAAATGACCACATTTATTCTGATGGGTCAAAGGAAATTAACGTCTCATGTCACTGATTTAAACACAATCCTCACAGTACCTCGTCACATGGCCTTAATTTAACTTGAAAAAGAGAGAACCCGTTATATTTAAATAATTAGTAGTGAAAGGTGCAGCTAAGCTGGCCCTCACACCACTACAGAACAAACAGACTTTGTTTTTACAGGTGTTCAACCAGCACAAAATTCTTAGTGGACACTAATGAAAGTGTAATTAAAAAAAAATGTTACTGTGCTAACTTCACTGCCAATATGAACTAATTTCCCATGAAAGGACAGGTTGTTTAATGAATGTGGCTCAACTGACCTCAAAGTGAAACATCTGCTGAGATGAACTTTTATCAACAAAAAAAGGAGTATTACTCCCAGGATGGTTTCCCATGCAGATTCACAGTTTTCAAGAATCCTTTGTTTGTTTGACATTCTCTTTTCAGGAGATGAACCGCGACACCTTTTGGATGAACATTGCATGTTATTTCAAAAGCTTTCGAACTGAATGTTTGTTTATGAAAATGTCTGTTTAAGTAACCTCTCTTTAAGATAATCTTGCTTTATTTTTCTCCTTTTAAAAGAAGTGTGACTTTTTAAAGGCAGACAGAAAATGGACTGTGATTTTATAAAACATGACAAAGAGTTATGAACCATCCCTCTTCCGAGGGGTGGATCCAAAGTCAGTCTGTAACACATGGACAGTTAAGTTTCACTTCTACACTATCACTTCTATACTACTTCTTCTCTACTTCTACGACTTCTTCTTCGCTCCTTCTACTCAACCCACTTCAACTTCCTCCAAGTGAGATGTCCTGGGAAGAAGCTTTTCTGCAAACGTCTCAGGACAAGAGGATCTGACGAACCAGGAGAGAACCTGGCATTAACCTGAGATTTGAACCAGAACACTGCAGAGTGGTAAATCCCAGCTGACTTCAAAGAGCCAGTGGCTGGACCGTAGTCCCTCCAACCGATGATAGGTGGCCTTTGAGGACACAATCCTCCTCTTAGTCACCGGAGCATCTTAGGCTTCGCTGGTATCATTATAAGCAGCTGCTGGACCATTCTGACCATCTCATTCTGGTGAGAGAGACCCTTCAACGCATTTTCTGGTGATCATACATTCACAATATTGCTTGATATACACCACAGTTAATTTAGACACAATTTTAACTACACCACAAAAACCAGTCCAAAATTCTGCCTTTTATAAAAAGTTACACTGAATTTAATAATCAATCAATCAATCAATCAGTTTATTCACTTGATTCAAAAATAATATCATCAGTTTACAAACACATTCTCTGACAACGCTTATTTACACGAGTGAAGGGGGAGCAGGAAGAAGAAAATCTTGTATAGAACTGCCCCTTTCTTAATAATTACAAAAATGTCATGGCCGTATACATTAAATTAACAAAACAAGTTGCAAACAATACAACAACAACATGCATAACAATATATCACTCTTCCCATTAACAACTTAAAAGTGTATAAGAGTTAATCATTCTTTTTTTTATAAAGTGTTTTGAATTGGTTTATTGTAGAGCATTTTTTTAACTCCCCATCCAAACTGTTCCATAATTTTACTCCATGCACCGAAATGCACATTTGTTTTAAAGTAGTACGCACAGTTTTACTTTTGAAATCATACGTCCTTCTGTTATTTCTATCACATGAACTTAAGAAAAATAACTTTTGTAAATTAAATGGCAATAATCTCTTTCTAGCTTTAAACATAACCAATAGCATTTTTAAATGAACCAGATCCCTTAGTTTCAAAATATTTGACTGAATAAACAATTTATTTGTGTGTTCTCTGGTGTCCACTTTATATAAAATTCTCATAACTTTCTTTTGTATGACAGACAACAGTTTAGTGTTGGTTTTATATGCGTTGCCCCATACCTCTATACAATAAGTCAGATATGGAACAACAAATGAATAATATAATGGCTGTAGTATCGATAGATCTAAAACATGTTTTACTTTATTTAGAAGTCCAATACTTTTGCATAGTTTTAGTTTTATATATTTTATGAGATTTCCAGTTAAGTTTATGATCTAAAACAAACAACCCCTAAAAATTTAACTTCACGTACTCGTTCAACTTGATTATCATCTATAGACATTATAATTGAATCATCTATTTTTCTATTACCAAAAATCATGAATTTAGTTTTATTCCAGTTTGATAATTTGTTGTATTTAAACCACTCGTTAAGTTTAGACATCTCACTAGCCATACATTCTATAATGTTTTTTAAGTCATTCCCAGAACAAAATAAATTTGTATCATCTGCAAACAGGATGATTTGTAACTTTTTAGACACTTCACAAATGTCATTGATATACAAAAGAAAAAGCTTTGGTCCTAGCACTGAACCTTGGGGGATGCCACAATTTATATTTTGAAGATCAGATTTTTCATTTCCTAGCTGTACAAATTGTTTTCGGTTAGACAAATAACTACTCAACCAGTTATGAAGTATCCCTCTTATCCCATAATCCTGTAATTTGGAAAGTAATAAAGTGTGGTCGATTGTATCAAAGGCTTTTCTTAAATCAATAAACACCCCCACTGTGTAATGCTTCCTTTCTGTTGCTTCTGTAATTTCTTCATTTAGTTCTAATAATGCAAGGGATGTTGATTTATTTGATCTAAAGCCATATAGCCATAAGCCCGAACAGACCACCCAGCACCAGACTCACCTCACCACCGGATGAAGAGCATCTCAGCGTGACCTCAGCAGAAGTAAGGAGTACCTTCAGGAGGATTAATCTGCACAAGGCAACTGGCCCAGACAACATCCCCGGAAAAGTGTTGAAGGAATGTGCTGATCAGCTCTGTGAGGTGCTGGCAGACATCTTTAACACCTCACTTACCCTGGAGACAGTTCCCACCTGCCTGAAGACTGCCACCATCATCCCAGTCCCAAAAAGCTCTACAGTGACTGGTCTGAATGACTATCGGCCAGTGGCCCTCACCCCGGTAGTCGCTAAATTCTTTGAAGAACTGGTCATGACTCACATCAAAACAACCATCAACATCAACGAGGACCCTCATCAGTATGCATACCGTGAGAACCGATCAACAGAGGATGCCATCTCCTCTGTGGTCCACACTGCGCTCAACCACCTGGAGCAGAAAAACTCTTACGTCTGTATGCTCTTTGTGGACTTCACATCCGCCTTCAACACCATGATCCCCCAAACCCTGATGGACAAACTATCCACACTAGGACTAAGCCCCTCCATTTGCAACTGGGTACTAGACTTTTTAACAAACAGACCACAGTTAGTGAGGATCCACAACCTCTCCTCCTCCACCATAACCCTCAGCACTGGCTCTCCTCAGGGATGTGTGTTGAGCCCCCTCCTGTTTACTCTGCTCACGTATGATTGTGCAGCTACCCATCCAGGCTGTCACATTGTAAAGTTTGCAGATGATACAGCGGTGGTGGGATGCATCACAAACAATGATGAGTCCAGCTACAGGCAAGAGGTGGAACACCTGGAGAGCTGGTGCAAAGAGAATAACCTTCACATCAATGTGAAGAAGACAAAGGAGATGATTGTGGACTT
>NC_056519.1:31615277-31638510 GCF_014905685.2 Nematolebias whitei
CTCCCCACCATCACAGACATCTACACCTCCAGATGCAGGAAGAGGGCCACCTGCATCATGAAGGACCCCACTCACCCAGCACACACACTTTTTGCCCCACTCCCCTCAGGAAGGAGGTGAAGGAGCATTAAGTGTAGAACCACTAGACTGAGGAACAGCTTCTACCCTGAGACTGTTAGACTCATGAATCTCTAACTAGAATAATCACTGAAAAACCATATCATGTTGCTGCTGATCTGTTTCATGTTGCTGCTGATCTGTTTCATGTTGCTGCTGATCTGTTTCAATGTTGATGTGTTCATGCGTGCACATCTGCTCACAGAATCATGTTCATGTTTGTGTTGATGTTAAATGTTTTTATGTTATGAGTGCTTAGTGTATATTTAGTTGATGTTTTTCTTAGTTCATATCTTAGATGTTATTACTGTTTTTATTTTACATTTTATTGTTGGATGTAACTGGGACCCTGTGTACATAATTTCACTCCACCACATGTACCACATGAGGTGCGAATGACAATAAAGAAACTCTGACTCTGATATTGACTCTCACTCAACAAGCCATTCTTTTCAATATAACCATCCAATTTCTGGACAAACCATTTGTCAAGCACTTTAGAAAATGGGGAGCACTGAGATAGGTCTATAATTATCAAAACTATGTCTATCACCATTTTTAAATATTGGAATTACTTTTGCTAATTTCATTTTTTCTGGAAATATGCCACGCTGGACTGACAAATTACAAATATAAGTCAATGGTTTAATAATAAAGGCAATAGTTTTTTTAATAATCATCATATCAATTCCATCACTATCAACATATGTCTTAGTTTTGCTTTTCCTTACTATAATTAGGTCTTACAATACTATTCAAAATTTTCCACGTTCTTTTCATATCACCACTGCTCTCTCACAACTTTAAATTATAGTAATCTTTCTTAGCTTGTCTTATTAATGTTGTCAATTTGTTTTTATATGCCTTGTATTTCAATTCTTTAGGTTTAGTTGGAAATCTAACAAAATCTCTATAGAACTTATTTTTCTTCTTACAAGATTTTAACAATCCCTTGGTCATCCAGGGTTTTGCACTGACATTTTTATTTTTGTGACGCACTAATATCGGGCAATTTTTGTCATATAATGATTTATAGACTTGCAGAAATGTTTCATATGCCACATTTACATCCTTCACATATACCCCACTCCAGTTTTCCTTCAACAGGTCATTACAGAATTTTTTTTATTGTTTCATCAGATCTGACTCTAACCTGCCTTATGTCATCAACTTTATTAGGTTTTTTAATTTTACTGTCGTGAACTATGAACATAAGTAAATGATCACTTATGTCACTTATTAGGACTCCACTGTAAATAGCCTTTCCAATTTCATTAGTAAAAAAATGATCAGTTAATGTTGCAGTAGTGCTGGTGATTCTGGTTGGTTGAGTTATCACTGGAAATAAACTTCTACTGGACATTGCCTCAACAAAATCTGTGGTCATTTTGTGCTGTCCTTGTTTTAATAGATCGATATTGAAATCTCCACATATTAACCAGGTTTTCCTGTCATTTAATCCATCCAATAGATTTTCACTTCTTTCTCTAAAATATTCTAAATTAGAGCCTGGAGTTCTGTATCTACAAGCTACAATAATGTTCTTTGTTTTCTCCATCTCAATTTCAACAGTAACACGTTCCATCACATCATCCAAGGCAAATGACATGAATTCTAATTTTTCACATCTCAAGGAACTATGAACATACAATGCAACACCGCCATCTTTGTTCTTCACTCGGTTTGTATGAAACAGATGATACCCTTCCATATCAAAATCTATGGATGTGTCATTTAACCACATTTCATATAATGCTATGACTTGATAGTGATTTCTAAATGTTTTCAGATATTCACTAATCTTGTCAAAATTAGCATGAAGACTTCTGCAGTTAAAATGAATAAGTGAAAAATGATCAAAACCCACAGAAAGATTCAGTTGTTCATCTGTTTATTTACAATTGTTAGTTTTGTCTAATAAATTACTGTCTGGATCAATGTTGTTTTCATAATCATGTATTTTGAATTCTGTAACACCGTGTCTTATCAGCATTGGTTTGCTTGTTGCATTTCCTCCATTTGTCTTTTTCTTTTTTCAAAAGAAACGTCATTCCTTTATTCATAAGGAACTTCATTCACTTATGTTTTTCGACAAGGGCCTTAACTCCATCCTTGATTTCATGACCTGGGGCTCTCCTTCTTTGGGTCCAGGCCAGCTCCCATCCTGCATTCTTCAGTATTGACTCTAGATCCATTTCCTTCTCTGGAATGTCCATGTTGACTCCGAGCTCACGTAATCCAATTGCAGCAGCTTGAGGGTCGTTATACACCTTAACTTTCCCGTTCTCACGAAAAACTTTCAGTCTAGCTGGAAATAAAATCAGTGACTTGATTTTTCGTTCATTTACTTTGCGCACATCCTTGTATTTTGCACGTTCCTTAAACCCTGAGTTTGTAAAGTCCTCATCAAAATAAATCCTTCGATCATTTACTTGTACAGTCTTTGCTCTCCATGCAGCTTGCAGCACTTTTTGTTTCATGGCAAATCAAGTAGACCTTTGATACAAAGCTATTTTGTTATTAATTTGTGTATTCATTTTTATGCATAATCTTCATCAGATATATCACAGATTATTTTTGTAATAAATACATAAAATCCACTAAATTTGTGATTATTTTGACATATCTGTGTGTTTTAACTGATTTTGAATGCCCTTTAAACACGAGAAAAGAATTCACGTTTCAGTTTACATTTTATTTGGGGGTTAGAGACTGATTTTTCCTCTGAAAAGAGGTGGTGCCCATACAAACGAGGTTTTTGCATAATAAATGCATACGTTATGAGCTTAACTCGTAACTGATAATTTACAATATATATATCCAACCCCATATCCCTCTACAAGATGTTTCTAATGTTAGTGATATTACGCAGGGGGAAGAAGGCAGTTCTAGTAAAGTTTTTAATGTGGGGGATAAAAGACATGTCCTGATCAAAAATAACACCAAGATTTTTAACAGAGCAGGAGGACAGATTAATGCATCTAAGGAGGGAGAAAGACTGAAAAATTCATTCCTAAGGTGCTCAGGTCTAAAAACCAAAACCTCAGTCTTGTCTGTTCAACAGGAGAAAATTAAGGGTCATCCAGGTTTTTATGTCCTTAAGACATGCTTGTAGTCTACAAACCAGATTCCAAAAAAGTTGGGACACTAAACAAATGGTGAATAAAAACTGAAAGCAATGATGTGGAAGTGCCAACATCTAATATTTTATTCAGAATAGAACACAAATCACAGATCAAAAGTTTAAACAGAGAATGTATCATTTTAAGGGAAAAATCTGTTGTTTTCAAATTTCATGGCGTCAACAAATCCCAAAAAAGTTGGGACAAGTCCATTTTTACCACTGTGTGGCATCCCCCCTTCTTCTTACAACACTCAACAGACGTCTGGGAACAGAGGAGACCAGTTTCTCAAGTTTAGAAATAGGAATGCTCTCCCATTCATGTCTAATACAGGCCTCTAACTGTTCAATCATCTTGGGCCTTCTGTGTCGCACCTTCCTCTTTATGATGCGCCAAATGTTCTCTATAGGTGAAAGATCTGGACTGCAGGCTGGCCATTTCAGTACCCGGATCCTTCTCCTACGTAGCCATGATGTTGTGATTGCTGCAGAATGTGGTCTGGCATTATCGTGTTGAAAAATGCAGGGTCTTCCCTGAAAGAGATCGTGTCAAATCGTGACTCATCTGACCACAGAACAGTCTTCCATTTTGCCACACTCCATTTTAAATGACCCCTGTCCCTGTGCAAACGTCTGAGCTTGTGGAGCTTGCTTAGAAATGGCTTCTTCTTTGCACTGTAGAGTTTCAGCTGGCAATGGCGGATGGCACGGTGGTTTGTGTTCACTGACAATGCTTTCTGGAAGTATTCCTGAGCCCATTCTGTTATTTCCTTGACAGTGGCATTCCTGTTTGAGGTGCAGTGACATTTAAGGGCCCGGAGATCACGAGCATCCAGTAGAGTTTTACGGCCTTGACCCTTACGCACAGCGATTGTTCCAGATTCTCTGAATCTTTTGATGATGTTATGCACGGTTGATGATGATAACTTAAAAGTCTTTGCTATTTTACGCTGGGTAACACCATTCTGGTATTGCTGCACTATCTTTCTGCGCAACAATGGTGGAATTGGTGATCCTCTTACCATCTTGGCTTCTGCGAGACACTGACACTCTGAGAAGCTCTTTTTTTACCCAATCATGTTGTCAATTGATCTAATTAGTGTTAATTGGTCTTCCAGCTGTTCGTTATTTGCTCAATTTCCTTTTTCCAGACACTTATTGCTACTTGTCCCAACTTTTTGGGGATTTGTTGACACTGTGAAATTTTGAATCAACATATTTTTCCTTTAAATGTTACATTTATTCAGATTAAACTATTGATCTGTCTTCTTTGTTATATTACGAATAAAATATTGACATTTGCCATCTCCACATCATTGCATTCAGTTTTTATTCCAATTTGTTTAGTGTCCCAACTTTTTTGGAATCCGGTTTGTAAGTAGCTGATTGGATTCATTGGGTTTAATGGACAATTATAATTGTGTGTCATCAGCATAACAATGAAAATATATCCCATGCTGTTTAATAACTTTACCTAATGGAAGCATATATAAAGTAAAGAGTATTGGCCCAAGCACTGAGCCCTGAGGAACTCCATGACTAACTTTGTTGTATGAAGAAGATTCATTATTTACATTTACAAACTGGAATCTATCAGATAGATATAATTTAAACCATTTTAGAGCTGTTCCTGTAATTCCAACATCATATTCAAGCCTCTGTAGTAAAATATTGTGATCAACTGTATCAAAAGCAGCACTGAGGTCTAACAGGACCAGTGTAGACACAAGTCCATTTTCTGAGGCCATGAGAATATAATTAGTTACTTTTACTAGTGCTGTTTCTGTGCTGTGATGAGCTCTAAACCCTGACTGAAACTCTTCAAACAAATTATTTCTTTGTAGATGTTCACACAACTGACCTGCAACTATTTTCTCTAGAATTTTTGAGATGAAAGTTAGATTAGATATAGGTCTATAGTTGGCCAGAATTTCTGAATCAAGGTCAGACTTCTTAAGTAACGGTTTAATTACAGCAACCTTAAAGCTCTGTGGTACATAACCATCCATTAAAGACAAATTAAGTAGATCCAATATGTGGACATTAATTAGTGGAAATACCTCTTTAAACAGTCTGGTTGGGATGGGATCTAGCAGGCATGTGGATGGTTTGGATGAGGTTATTATTTTTGACAATTCAGAGCTCAACAGGACAAAAACTGTCCAAACATAAATCAGGCTCTGGTGAAATTTTTAAAGTTGCCTCATTTGACAGGGGACTAGAGATAGTAGAAGGAAGGATGGTTTGAATTTTCTCTCTAATTGAAATAATTTTATTTATAAAGAATCTCATGAAGTCATCACTACTTATAGTTGTAGGGATACATGGTTCAACAGAAATGGGACTTTTAATTAGTCTAGCAATAGTACTAAACAGAAACCTAGGGTTATTTTTATTCTCATCTATTAAAGATGAGTAATATAAAGTTCTAGCTTTACGGAGAGCTTTTTTATATGTTAGCAGACTATCTTTCTAAGTTAAATAAAATTCTTCAACATTAGTAGAGCGCCATTTTCTCTCCTGGTTTCTAGATGCCTGCTTTAAAGTACGTAACTCAGAATTGAACCAAGGAGCCAGATTCCTCTGATTGATTACTTTCTTTTTCAGTGGAACAATTTTATCAAGTGAAGTTTGCATTGAAGTTGTAAGATGATCAACTACAGGTCCTTCTCAAAAAATTAGCATATTGTGATAAAGGTCATTATTTTCCATAATGTAATGATAAAAATGAAACTTTCATATATTTCAGATTCATTGCACACCAACTGAAATATTTCAGGTCTTTAATTGTTTTAATACTGATGATTATGGCATACAGCTCATGAAAACCCAAAATGCCTGTCCCAAAAAATTAGCATATTTCATCCCATCAATGAAAGACAAGTGTTTTTAATACAAAAAACACCAACCTTCAAATAATCATGTTCAGTTATGCACTCAATACTTGGTCGGGAATCCTTTTGCATGAATGACTGCTTCAATGCGGCGTGGCATGGAGGCAATCAGCCTGTGGCACTGCTGAGGTGTTATGGAGGCCCAGGATGCTTCGATAGCGGCCTTAAGCTCATCCAGAGTGTTGGGTCTTGCGTCTCTCAACTTTCTCTTCACAATATCCCACAGGTTCTCTATGGGGTTCAGGTCAGGAGAGTTGGCAGGCCAATTGAGCACAGTAATACCATGGTCAGTAAACCATTTACCAGTGGTTTTGGCACTGTGAGCAGGTGCCAGGTCGTGCTGAAAATGAAATCTTCATCTCCATAAAGCTTTTCAGCAGATGGAAGCATGAAGTGCTCCAAAATCTCCTGACAGCTAGCTGCATTGACCCTGCCCTTGATAAAACACAGTGGACCAACACCAGCAGATGACATGACACCCCAGTAACTGTGGAAACTTGACACTGGACCTCAAACAAAGTGAATTATGTGTCTCCTCTCTTCCTCCAGACTCTGGGACCTTGATTTCCAAAGCAAATGCAAAATTTACTGTAATCAGAGAACATAACTTTGGACCACTCAGCAGCAGTCCCAGGCGAGATGCTTCTGCCGCTGTTTCTGGTTCAAAAGTGGCTTGACCTGGGGAATGCGGCACCTGTAGCCCATTTCCTGCACACGCCTGTGCACTGTGGCTCTGGATGTTTCTACTCCAGACTCAGTCCACTGCTTCCGCAGGTCCCCAAAGGTCTGGAATCGGCCCTTCTCCACAATCCTCCTCAGGGTCCGGTCACCTCTTCTCGTTGTGCAGCGTTTTCTGCCACACTTTTCCCTTCCCACAGACTTCCCACTGAGGTGCCTTGATACAGCACTCTGGGAACAGCCTATTCGTTCAGCAATTTCTTTCTGTGTCTTACCCTCTTGCTTGAGGGTGTCAGTGATGGCCTTCTGGACAGCAGTCAAGTCGGCAGTCTTACCCATGATTGTGGTTTTGAGTAATGAACAAGGCTGGGAGTTTTTAAAAGCCTCAGGAATCTTTTGCAGGTGTTTAGAGTTACGTCGTTGATTCAGATGGTTAGGTTAATAGCTTGTTTAGAGAACCTTTTCATGATATGCTAATTTTTTGGGACAGGCATTTTGGGTTTTCATGAGCTGTATGCCATAATCATCAGTATTAAAACAATTAAAGACCTGAAATATTTCAGTTGGTGTACAATGAATCTGAAATATATGAAAGTTTCATTTTTATCATTACATTATGGAAAATAATGACCTTTATCACAATATGCTAATTTTTTGAGAAGGACCTGTAGATGATCTAAGTCACTGTTCTCTGATGCATTACTCTGCAAGACAGAGGAAACATTGATGGAAGAGATTGTTTAAATTTGGTTACAGCATTTTCTGATAAGCACCTGCTGAGATGAAATTTACTCTCAGTGACTGTGTAGTCATTTAATGTAAACTCAAAGGTTATTAATAAATGGTCGGACAGAATAGGATTTTGAGGAACTATTACCAAGTCCTTAATCTCTACACCATAGGTCAGAACTAAATCAAGAGTGTGATGATAAGAATGAGTAGATGTGCGAACGTTTTGGGTAAAACCAAATGAATCTATTAAATTATTAAAGGCTGATAGATCTGATATGCTTAAGCTATCACTTTCAACATACACACGAATATTAAAATCACCCATTATGATAATTTTATCAATATTTAATAGTAAGTCAGTTAATAATTCTGAGAATTCAGACAAAAACTGAGAGTAAGCGCCTGGTGGACGATATATAACAACTAGTAAAAGTGGCTTTTCTGATTTCCATTTTGGATGAGAAAGACTGAGGGACAGCGATTCAAAAGAATCATAACTAATAACTGGTTTGGCTTTAATCAATAATCCTGACTGAAAAATAGAAGCTACTCCTCCACCTCGGCCAAGCCTCGGCCAATTAGTGTATAACCATGTTATTACTTGGGATCGGATGTTGGATGGTACAAAATGGGTTCCCACAGGGCCTGTGCCGGGATCGGGTTCCGATCTTTGTGCCTCACCGATCTCTCTCTCTCAATAGTCCAAGTGAGAGCACCCACCACACAAGAGGGAGGAATGATGCTTTCTGCATCATCAGTTGCACCAGAGGGAGAGAACTGGCGGGACAGGGCCTCTGATTTAGCATTCTTGGAACCTGGGCGAAAGGTCAGAACATAATTAAACTGGGTGAAGAACAAGGACCATAGTACTTGCCTGTGGTTTAAGCGTTTGGCATCTGAGATAAGTTAAATTCTTTTGGTCTGTCCATATGAGAAAAGGTGTGTCAGTGTCCTCTAACCAGTGTCTCCATTCTTCCAAAGCTAGTTTGACTGCAAGTAATTCTCTGTTACCCACATCCTATTTCTTCTTTGCAGGAGAAAGTCATTTTGAAAAGAAACCACAAGGGTGAATCTTGTTGTCAGAGGGGGCTCTCTGAGACAGTACTGCCCCTACCCCTGTGTCTGATGCATCGACTTCGAGGATGAATTGTCTCTTGGGATCGGGGTGACAAAGGATAAGCGTAGAGGAAAATAAAGCCTTTAGCTTACCAAACGCCG
The DNA here is from genome assembly GCF_014905685.2 of Nematolebias whitei. Taxonomy (NCBI): domain Eukaryota; kingdom Metazoa; phylum Chordata; class Actinopteri; order Cyprinodontiformes; family Rivulidae; genus Nematolebias; species Nematolebias whitei. Next base: position 31,624,038 of record NC_056519.1, read on the forward strand.
TGTCCGGGGTCCATTTAAATGTCCGCAGGGTGGAAATCAGCTGTGTGAGAGGGGCAGCGATCCTACTGTAGTCCTTGATGAATCGCCTGTAAAAATGAGCAAATTCCAAAAATTGCTGCAACTGTTTTCTAGTCTCCGGGATGGGCCACTCCACCACTGCCTTGGTTTTTTCCGGCTCGGTCCTATATTGACCCTCTTCAAATATAAATCCCAAAAATGAAATGGTGGTGACATGAAACTCATATTTTTTCTGTTTTACAAAGAGCTAGTTCTCGTAGAGTCTCTGGAGGATGAGTCTGACCTAATGAATATGTTGTTCCATATTCTGGGAGAGAATCAGTATATCATCAAGGTAAACAAAAACAAAATAATTTATGAACACGTTGTTCACCAGGGCTTGAAAAACTGCGGTGGCATTAGTTAAACCAAATGGCAAAGGTATTCAAAGTGACCCTGGGGTGTTCGAAAAGCAGTCTTCCATTTGTTGCCGTCCTTAATTCTCACCAAATGATATGCATTACGCAAATCTAGTTTAGTAAAAATGGAGGCTGAGCGAAGCTGTTCGTGAATGGAGACAATAAGGGGTAGTGGGTACTTATTTTTCATGGTAATGGCATTAAGTCCTCTATAATCGAAACAAGGCTGTAAGGTTTTAGCCTTTTTAGAAACAAAGAAGAATCCTGCCCCTACAGGCGATGTGGAGGGGTGGATTATACCAGAATCTAAGGAATCATCATTGTATTTCTTCATGGCCTCTCTGGCCCAGAAAGATTGTACAATTGACTAGATGGTAAAGCTGAGCCTGGGAAGAGGTCAATGACACAATCGTATGGGCGGTGAGGAGGTAAGGACAAGGCTCTTTGTTTACTAAACACTGTGGCCAGGTCACGATACTCGTGGGGAATGTCAGCAATTTTCACTTCGTCAAGAGGTGCACAGGTTTTTACCTGACTAGATACAGCTGTCCAGAGACAGTTCTGAAGGCAGGTGTTGCTCCATCCCTCAATTTTTTTGAGTCCATTTTATCCTTGGGTTATGTTTCTGGAGCCAGGGAAACTCGAGAATTAATTGGGTTTCAGGGGAGTCGAATATAAAAAATTCACTGACCTTTTGGTGATTTCCAGAAGAGATCAGGTGTACACCCATCGTCTTGTGTTGAATCTGTGTGAGCAACAAAGTTCATACTCAGTCATCCAGGTACCAAATCCAATAATTCTCAGTTGGGTCATCTGGACAGTTTCTTTTTTTATATAAACGTTTCGCCCTCTATCCGGAGTGATTCATCAGTCAGAGGAGTTCCAATAAACTGTTTCCCCACCAAGCAGTAAACTCCTTAAGTGGACCAACCAGTTTACTGGAGCTAAGATGGTTTCTGGTGGCCGTCCTGTCCCTCGTCGACTCCTCCACACCACAGCCAAAGTGGTTCAGCAGCCTTGAAATTGATAATATTAATAATCTGTATTCTTTTTAATTTACTAGAAACTTCTAAATAAATCCTGACCCTGTACTGAAAACAGTTTCAGCGTCTCACCGCCACCAGCTGGTGAGAGGCGTGTGACGCAATTTGAACCCGCCCACTGGAACTGGTACTGAAAGCATAATGGAAACACAACATGTACTGTACCAAGTAGAGTAGAGTCATGCTGTACCGGTACTGCAGGTACTAATGGAAACGAGGCATAAGTTCCTGGCAAAAACCAATGCAGACATGTTCCTGTTTTTAGTTTTCTACATCACTTTAAAATCTAGCTGTTTTTGTTGTTTTTTAATAACATTTTCTTTTATTTGTTCTTTCCAATTTGTATGCTTTTTATGATTGTTTACTGTTGTCATCATGCTTTGTTAAAATCAGGTCTCTCTTGTAAATGAGTCCCAGATGCTCATTGGGATTAACCTATATAAATAAAGGGTGAATGAATGAAAAACAATGTACTTTCTAAATAAATTTGACGTGATTTCTGCTCAGTGGAGTCCACATGAGGAGGAGGAGGAGGGGGAAGAGCACCTCCCGTTCATTGTCTCTGCTCCATATTCGGATGTGAGCTCAAATGAGATACCAGTATTTAAAAACATATTTACTGTACACATAAAGATGTCAAACAGAAATAATTTTAAAACATTTTTTGAAATATGTACCAGACTTGACTGCTTTGAAAATAAATTTTGACGACTTCTGCTCAGCGGAGCCAACGTGGCCCAGAAGGAGGAGAGGGAACTGCTGTTTTTTTTTTTTTATGACTTTAACACAGCAAAAAAAAAAAAAAGTTCCAGTAGTCGACCAAAAGTCACTCATTGCTATGTTGTTCCTCCTGTGAACTAAAGGCCTCTTTGAGGCTCATATAAACGTCATCACACACCACCTCCGTCTCGCTCTCGGCAGCTGTTTCCTTCTTCGACAGCCACATCGATAGCTTTTAACTTGAAAACTGCATCATAAGAAATTCTCCATGCATTTTCAATTATTGCTGAACAAATGAACAGATCAGTGCATGAGGCACAAAATACGGTAACTGATCTGAAGAACCAACAATTTTAAGTCAGGTCATCTGGGCGTTTTTTTGTTGTTGTTTTTTTTGTGCTGAGACGTTTCGCCTTTTATCCAGAAGGCTTCATCAGTTTGCACAAACACCAAACAAAACTGCTTCTCTCCCAACAGCTTACTCCAAAGTGTCTGGCTCAAAGTAACCACTGGATCTAGAGGACAATCAGACCTACAGGACAGCCATCTAGAGCCAACTAAAACACTTTAAAATCAATTCTAAATGGAACAGTGAAGAGAGATATGCTCGTTCTTAGACCTGAGCTGTCAACATTGATCTATGCTGTTTATTGTCTTGTTTGATTTTAGAGCTACAAGCTGGCTGTTAAACTTAAACCAGACCAGTCCCAGACCTGGATGAATATGGGAGGAATTCAACACATCAAGGTAGGCCCCATTCACCTAAATCAGTAATACTTCATACTAAGGATGGCTGCATTTACATGCACTGATATACTGTTTATATTTTAAAGAAACAGTACAGTACTAATGACATGAACATCCACCCATTATCTTTACCCGCTTCTTCCTTTTTGGGTCACGGGGTTCACTGGTGTTCATGTCCAGCCATCACTGTGTGAGAGGCGGCGTACACCCTGGACAGGTCTCCAGTCCATCAAAGAGACACATGGAGACAAACGAGACAAACAACCATTCACTCTCTCTCTCTCTCTCACCTAGGGACAATTTAGAGTTACCAATCAGCCTAACATGCACGTTTTTGGTCTGTGGGAGGAATCTGGAGTACCTGGAGAAAACCCACGCAGCACAGAGAGAACATGTAAACTCCACCCAGAAAGGCCCCCGGACCAGGATTTGAACCAGGGTAACCTGCTCGCTGAGAGGCAGCAGCTCTACCAGTTGCACCACCGTGCTGCCTGTTACCAGAACTCACCCTGTCAAAATAAGATTTCCCAGATAAGATAAATGGTAAATGGACTGTACTTACATAGCGCCTTTCTATTTTATCGAGATACTTACTTTAAATCACTTCTTGGTCTGCTGCCTTCATACATCTCCTCCTACATGTCTCTGCGTGAGTGCAGCTACAGCGTGCGCTCTCAGGACATCATTACCTGCAGTGTTCCCTCAGTGAGGACTGAACTAGACAAAAGGACCTTCTCCTACTCCTCTCCTGTTTCCTGGAATATCTTGTAAAAAGATCTGAAGCTCTCGACCTTTGACCTCTCTAAGTGGCTTTAAGAATCTGTTGGACTCCTGGCAGGGACCGATGCAGACATGTTCCTGTTTTTAGTTTTCTACATTCGCCTTAGAATCTAGATGTTGGTTTTTTTTGTTACATTTTTCTTTTAGCCATCCTATTTGTAAAAAAAAAAAAAAAAAACCCTGCAGTATGACTTTTTATAATTGTCCATTGTTGTCATCTTTCTTTGTTGAATGAGTCCTCGAGGCTCAATGGGATTTACCTGTCTAAATAAAGGTTGAAAAATACTCAAAGCTCTTTACAACAATCTGTGCCTCATTTACCCATTCATACAGCTCTATACTAGATCTCTACAAAGCTAATTGAACAAATCATTCTAAAGAGACTAATCAGAGCTTTAGATCACATTCATACACTGATGGGACACACATCAGAGGCTATGAAGGGTTCAGTGTCTTGCCCAGGGACACTTCGACATGTGACTGCTGGTGGATTAGAACCCCCAACTCTTGCATTGGAGGACGACTGCTCTAACCACTCAGCCACAGCCGCTCTAGATAAGATAAGATAAGGGCAGCACGGTGGCACAGTTGGTAGAGCTGCTGCCTCTCAGCGAGCAGGTTACCCTGGTTCAAATCCCCGTCCGGGGGCCTTTCTGGGTGGAGTTTACATGTTCTGTCTGTGCTGTGTGGGTTTTCTCCAGGTACTCCAGTTTCCTCCCACAGACCAAAAACATGCATGTTTAATGCATGCATAAACAATCACTTAAATTAATCACTTTAATATCAACTTTAAAGCTAGGAATAAAAATGAACATGTTTTGTGTTAGCATTTAATTCTAACTTTATCCAACATTAATAAAACGTACCTCAAGTTGCCTTTTTGGACAAGCATGCATATATTTGTACAAATTGTACTTGAGAGGAGATTATTACAGCCTCATATAAAATCAATGATGATGATATTGGGATGGTATTGGACGATATCAAGATTTAGGTATCGGGATCGGATCGGAAGTAAAGAAAAAGTGGATCGGTGCATCTAGTCAGAGGGTGAAATGTTTAAAGTTTTACACTTGTATAATGTCCACAGTTTGTTTGTAATACCTGTGTGTGTCTTCAAAGGGAGACTACGCAGCTGCCAGGATGTACTACCAGCAGGCCCTGCTTCTAAGTCCTGGTTCCAAACTTTTGAAGGAAAATTTAGCCAAGCTGCAACGTCTGGAGAAAAGACTGGCAGGAGGAACATAACAACATTTACTGATCCTGACACATTCTGCACGTGTTGACGTCTGTCTCATGGAAGCCCAAACACCAGCGGCCAGGCTTTAGGACCAAACAAACCTTTGTCCAAATACAACTTTCTTTTGACTGTGGGGAGTCAAAGAGACTACAGTCCAGAATACTACCACTAATTAGGCAGCAGTCCAAGGTCTGATATGCTCAACAAAAAGACAGGAATCTTCCTATGGGATCAATAAAGTTGTGTCTAATCGAATCTAAAGATGACTAAAACTCTGTCTGCATCATCTTTACTTCACTGTCCACGTCTGTTTTGCAGTTTATTTCATGTTATTTCTGACTTTTATCAAAAGCCTTTTCTCTACTTGTATTTAATTACAGATTCTTACAGTCTTCTGCTTTACCTTCCTTTTTTAATGCACTTACAACCCCTGGTTCTTTGAGTCCTGTGGCAGGATTCTCCAAATGAGCCGGCCTGTGAAACCTTGTCTAGACAACAAAAACCTGCTGCTCTGAACCTCCTGAGTCCGTGCACGCTGTTGTACAGCAAATTAAATGTAGATCAGTGGATTGTGAAACTAAATCTGATCCTAGCTTGCTAAACAATATTTAATTTGGCTTCTTGTCAACCAAATTATATTATAAATTCTTATTTATTTAAATTAAGCAATCTAATTTCATCTGCACCATTTATTTGTTCAGTAACCTCCAAAGATTTACTTTGACTGTGTCAATAAAATAACTCTTTACCTGAAATTAATTTTTTCATTGTTCTTTACTCTTCAGGGGTTGCCACAACAAGCAAACTTGACTGACAAGTTGGCAGTTGCTTTATGTCCTTCCTGATGTTACCACAGCCCATATGTGTGGAGCAGAGAGCTGCCATCTAGGGCACCGGGAGGGGGGGTTAATGTTAATGTTCCAGAGTGGGGCAATTTAGGGTGAAGGCAGATGTGGATGCTTCACTTTTCCCACCAAATTGTTTTGATGTAACAGCCCACCTGTTGTTAATTTAGAGACAACTCTATTGATAGTCATAAGATCCATCCATCCATTATCGGGGGTAACTGGTGCCCATATCCAGCAGTAACTGTGCGAGAGGTGGGGGGCACCCTGGGGACACGGGTTGCAAATCCAGAACTGGCCATAACATCCCAAAATATTTTGATTTGTTATGACATTGTCCTTTTTTAAATAGAACCTTCAAACTTATTAAAAGTCTGATCAAACACCATTAAAAGTTGTAACAAATGCATCATGTGGTTTAGATTTGTCTTGTTGAAATATGGTGGGTCTGCTCTGAAAAATATATCTGAATGTGTGATGTTCTAAAGTTTGTAAATGATTGAATAGAAGGCACTTTGACAGGTTTGTTTGATTTTTAAAGATCTTTTAACTTGTCTAATCGGCTTCTTCAGCTCTGATTGTGGATTGAGCGTTCCAGCCTTGTACACAATAATAAGACTGTTAGGTCACCTGAGTTCCTCACACATCCCTCTGTCCTGTGAGGTGGCTAAAGGCTCCCACAGACTCAGGCGGTCCTCAGTCCACGTGAACTGTGCGCTCTGTCCGCAGAGAATTGAGACTTCATACTCAAGCATTCACCCTGACCGGCTGCAGACCAGCTACGCAGGCAAGGGTTGTTTACCTTCAGGACAAATTGAGGTCGCAGATTGGTCATTTGCTGACACGACTACTGGATTGATTGACAGGTTGCAAAAACAAAACAAAAAAAAAACGAGAGCTGGCAGCCTCAGCTGCAGCAGTGTTCTGTGTTTATATGTTGTTACTAAAAAGTTCTAATAAATTAAAAAAACAGGGAGTGCTGGCCCTGCAGCCACACATCAGACCCTCCCGCAGCCACACTGGAACTGATTTTAATTCTCTCTTGACAAATTCCTTGATTTCTCACCATTTCAGTCATGGTGTCAACGGAGGAGGAAGAGATCACTTGCCTCTTGGAAAAAAACAAAGAAAAAGACATTAAACCAGATCAGGGATGAAGAAGGGGAATTTAACACTTTGGTGTTGCATACAAAACAGTCCGTCACCGGGTAGTTTATTGTGCGACACCGAGTACGCGTACGTGGTCGTAAAAATTGATCTTTGCGCAGACATGGGCGGCTGTGGCTGAGTAGTTAGAGCAGTTGTCCTTCAATACAAGAGTTGGGGGTTCTAATCCACCAGCAGGCACATGCCGAAGTGTCCCTGGGCAACACACTGAACCCCTCATAGCCTCTGATGTGTGTCCCATCAGTGTTTGAATGTGATAAAGCTCTGATTAGTCTCATTAGAATGATTTGTTCAATTAGCTTTGTAGAGATCTAGTAAAGAGTTGTATGAATGGGTCAATGAGGCACAGATTGCAGTGTAAAGCGCTTTGAGTGGATAAGATAGAAAGGCACTATATATAAATGCAGTCCATTTTACCATTTACATGCCCTAGAGGCATCTGTTTTGACTCTAATTCGATATGCAGACCTCCGCGAACTGAGATTTGCGCAAGTCTGTGCGAGCCTTAAGATGTGAGCTGTTTTGGTCACATTTCAAGGTGTGAATGATTGTGAAACTGCCTGGAGGGATGAATCAAGGCTGCATTTATAGGCTTTAGTTTAGAAAGACAACCTGAGGCCTTCTTCTCAGGTTAATATTGATGACGTTTCTTGTTTCCACGTTGACTCGTTTTTCAAACCACATAGCTTCTCCGGCTAAAATGTGCACATTGCTGTCCTCAAAAAAGTTGTCCCTTGTTAAGATGTAGATGAGCTGAATCTTGACCTAATGAGATAGTTCCTCTGTATAGTTGCTGTCTAATGACACTATCACAGCCTAAACACTCATTGGTTCCACACCAGTTAAGGGCCTGCCCACTGCCGGTACCAGTTACTCCTTTCTTTTGCTTAGATTATAGGACAGGGTCTATGAAGCGTACTCCGATTTTGACCGGATCATAAAAGAAGTGAGCATGTCAATGGCAGACTGTATTATTGATTTCGAGCAGCGTTACTCACGCATGAAAAAATACAACATGGAGCTACCCGACACTGTTTTGGCTTTTAAGATTTTGGACACTGCGTGTTTGGATATGACGGACAGACAGTTGGCTCTAACGGCATGCTCAGATGTAACATTTGCTTCAATAAAGTCTGCTTTGAAGAGAATGGTGGGGAAAAAAAAGAGTGCTGCAGCAGAAAATATTAACCAGGAGTCCGTGTTTGTAACAGAGCAATGGTGGCAAAAAGGCAAGTCCTGGTGGCAAAGTACTCGTCAGAAAACTCCACAGCCCAGTACAAACCCGTTGGATAAGTACGGACTGTGATCAAAATGTGCAGTGTGCCAAAGTACTTTTCACTGGGTTAAAGACTGTCCGCACAAAACTGAGAGTGTTAAAGTAACTGATGATACAACAGACGTGGAAGAGTGCAATATAACTCTATACACCAAAAAATCACCAACAGACGCAGAAATATTCATGACAGAATGTTTTGGCTCAGCATTAATAGACACTGCTTGTACTAGGACAGTTTGTGGACGAGTGGCTGGACAACTACAGTACTGTGTTACGAAAGAAAAGTGTGAAAACGATGAAAGAGACAGAAACACAAAGTCACAGGCCCTTTAAGTTTGGAGATGGAAGAGTCGTCCACTCCATCAAAAAGGTAAGGATACCTGCTAAGATCGGCAACAAAAAGTGTAATATAGAAACTGAAGTGGTACCTGCTAACATTCCACTGCTTCTGAGTAAAACATCATTAAAAAGGGTTGGGACAGTTTTGGACATGGAAAAGGACACTGCAGTGATGTTCAACCAGCAGTTGGTGCCAAAAACCTGGTCTCCCATTTTTAGGAGTGGTAGCTGACTTTTTATTGCTTAATAGTGGTGCAGCGGCAGTTGACGGAGTCAGAGCAGACTGAACAAGCTGGCTATTTATCATCTCATAAGGTAAGCAGAAAACCTGTTAGATCGAATTTCTGCATGTCCCATAAGGACTGTCAGGCTGCTCTGTTTTTGGTTTTTGTGCACGCAGTTTTGTGGACTAAAAGGCAGTAGAACATTACAGTGTAATACGGGATTATTTTATTTATCGAATGTAAAAGTTTATATACGGGACGTTTTTTCTCGCTGGGACGCGCGTGGGAGCGGACCGGAAACGTTAGCAACTTGCTAACTGGAAATGGTCCGGGAGCGTTAAAACACGTGAAACGCTAATTTTTCCCTTAAAACAAGAATTGTCTGGCTGGCTTAAGAGCCTGTACATTAACTTTCATTTGATTTTAGTTGAAAACAAACAAACGGCGTGACTGGAGGTTTAAAGCCCCGCGTGAAAATTATAACGTCATTTATGCTGACAGTATAATCTTTACGGGAAGCGTGTGCAGTCCGAAAATGTTCCAGGTGTAATTGCCCATCGCGGTTTACTAGAAACGCGTTAGTACGTGAATGTTGGGAAAACGTTAAGAGGTGTGGGTCGTTCTGACAGTTCGAAGAAACTTTACTAAGTTTTGGGTGCCTGTGGGGAGCCTTGCTAACTCTCTGAAAGAGGTTGTCGGCCCAGGGATCCTGTTTAGTGATAGTCCCCTTGAGGTCTGCGACTGGATGCAGACTGGTCAAAGAGCACAGCAATAATCGACATGTTGGCTATAGCAGTGCTTATTGGTACGGGAGGATCTTTAAAATATACACCTAGGTTAAATGATAAAAAGTCCAGGAGAGACCAGCAGAGGTCCGGGAGAGACCAGCAGAGGCCCAGGAGAGGCCTGAACGCATGAGGTTCTAGAGTACAAATAGGGACAGATCTTAGTTTTAGGATAGGCAGTTAGGGAGAAAGAATGTAGGTAAATAGACAGCTGTGCAGAAACATATTTTTAATGTAGGCTTTTTGATGTGGATTTGATATATATGTGGTGTGTGTGTGTGCACGTGTTTTGTGCTTAAGCTGAGTTTCTGTAGTCATAACAAGAGAGGCGAGACCTTGATTGTTATTTCGACTTCACCAAGGTTACAGAAATGAGTGATCAGCCACCCAATGGCTCTGTAGGAGCCTGTTTCAAGGCTGGAAAAAATAAACTTCGTAACACTCTTCCCATTAAGGACACGAAAAAACAAATTAGAGCGCTTGAGGAATGGTAGACAAACTTATTGAGGATGGTGTGTTTGTTAGCATGAAAAGCCCCGCACCGACCGTGGAACAGCAAAACTGTTATCAGGCTACGTTGAGCAATCATCTGTCACAGGCACGTATGAGAGCTGACGGTGCGGGGTGGCTGATGAGGGGCAAGGCCTCAAAAGAAATATTAAGGGCACATAAATTCTTGAAACACGAGGTTTTATTTCAGTAATTTTTTTCAGACTCAACAGGACAAACGGGAGGGGGATCTGCGGCATGAGGGAACGCCTCGCTTAGAGGCAGCTGGAGAAACAGGTGGTCCTCGTCACACGCAGATTGGTGAGTTACGACAACCTACATGTGGTAAATGTTCCACTAAGAGATGTGATACTACTCCTGGCAGTCCTAGTAAGTCATGCAGTCACTGCAGTACTTTATTGCCTAAACATACGAAACAGACTAGGGTTCGTGATGATAAATATGCTTCATTTCAAATGCCAGTGATTAAGATTGGACAGAGGGAAATTGCATACGAGGTTGATAAGACACCGGACGTGAGGGAAACAGAGAGAGTGGAGGGATATACAAATGAAGAGGACAATGAGAGACCAATAGGTGGTGCAGCAGGTGGTACAATCAGCCCTACGTTTTCCCTGGGGAGTGAGTTACAGGACTTGGAAGATCAGATTAGACAGATTTCTGTGGGTTTACATGACGATGCAACGAAAAAAGATATGTCCAGAGAGAAAGAGGTGTCAAAAAGGGCTAGTGTGTACAATGTTTATCCTAAGCCCATGTTAAAAGATAGGCGCCGTGAATATCGCAATGATCCACACCCCATGCTGCGAAGAAGTAATTCAAATCGTGATCCGGTCACTGCACACCAAATGCCTTTGGTGGTCACACATAACAGAGCAGGCATGATTAACAACACGACATACAGTCCGTTAGCGTACGCAGATAACGCATTGCTGAAGGCAACTTTATTGGATCCGAAGAAGGGTGCACATATATGGATAAGGGATTGACTACAGGCCTTTAGTGGACAGATAATTGCTCTGAGGGATGTTAGAGCTTGTTTATCACCCCATTTGGAACCACATGAGATGATGAGGTTGGAACAGGCAGCAGGTACGACAGATCTTGCTCAACCCGAACCTTTTGACAGGCATGCACAGAGGTTTTGGCTAGCCCCGAGAGACATGTTTCCAGTGAGAACAGATTCAAATATTTTGAATGATGCAGTTAGGATTCAGGGCGAAACAGCGGACCAGTACGCGTTTCGGATATTGAGATTGTGGAAGGAACAAACTGGGGTTGTGCCACTTTCAGACCCTTTGCAAAAACTGTTTAAACAAGCTATGGTAAAAGGTCAAACGGGTACGGTGAAGGAAGAAAATGCGATTAGAACAGTGGATGGCCACGTTAACACACCACATACAGAGGCAGGATGAAACACTTAAAAATGAAAAAGTGGAATTTCAAAAATTATAGGAGAAACTGCTTAAGGAACAACTCAAGGACCTGAAAGGAAAGTCTAATGAGAACAAACGGGTTAACAGAGAGTATACAGTGGTGGACATGGTACCCTCGGCCCCACCCCTGATGCTGGATGTAGGGACGTTTCAGATGTATCAGAATCCGACAAACCAATACAGCGCGCCTAACAGAAACAGAGGGAGGGGCGTGGGGAGGGGGTACAGATTCAGGGGTCGTGGGTCATCAGAGGAATATTACTGTTGGAACTGCAGACAGCTGGGGCACATGGCTAGAAACTGTAAAACGTGGGGTCACCAGAATGGGAGGGGGAGTCGACCGACCAGGGGGAGGTTCCCTCCAGGTGCAAATGACTATGGTTTTCCCCCTTCCCTGCCTCCACAGGATCACACACAGAGCCAGGGCCATGAAATATATGGAGACACGCATGCACCCCAGGCAGCACCAACACACGTCGCTCCGAACCCAGGCCAGTTCTCTATGTACTAGGAGGTCTGGGGTCCCACACAGGAGGAGTCATATTTAGACGAGTTTCCTGCTCCTTTGTTAGATATCATGATCGGTGGGAGTTTTTGTCCGTTCATGGTGGACACTGGTGCGCGGTTTAGTACTCTGAATATTGATCTCCCAATCTCCTCTAAATACACCGACATGATGGGATTTTCCGGTGAGAAACATCGATACTATTTTTCACAACCAGTAGAATGTCAGATCCTGTTAAATAAGCCCTACATTAAGTTCATGCATGAATTTTTGATTCAGAAACAATGCCCATTAAATCTTTTGGCTCGTGATTTGATAGCTGTGCTTGGGGCTAAGGTGATTTGTTCTCGGGTGTACACAGATGTCATATTTCCTGATGGGAACATTTTTAGATCGGTGATAAATGATAACGGTCAAATGCTTCAGACTGAAGTAAAACAAGAATAAAATGCTTATGTGTGGTGGGGTAAAGCCGTGCACAGTGAGTCATGTGATTTGAGGGAGATAGTGGACAGGTGGAGGAGTTGGATAAATCTATTGAGACCTTACGATGATCCGGTTGACCCTCTGCATGTTACATTGAACTATTTGCTGAACCCTGATCAGACTAGGGAAATAGATGCTTATCAGGAAAATTGGGAGGACATTTTAAAACTGATGCAGGAACAATACAGTACTGATGAGCCTCATCCTTGGGTAAGCTGGAGTAAGATTTACATTTGTCCAGAAGGTGTCGCTGCTGCGGTTGATTTGAGAGAGGAAGTCAGGATGTTGTACCAGTTGGGTCCTGAAATTTATCCGCATCTGACTCTAAAGATAGCCACAGGGGGCCAGGCAAAGAATTTGGGACCTAAAATTAGAGAAGCGGTTGAAGCCTCAGATTGGCACAATGTACAAGGTACACATCTGATGGATTACAGTCCAACATGTAATGTCTATCGATTAAATTACTCAGGGAAACTGGATTTGGTCCTGGAGAAAGTAGTGCAAAGCAGACAACATGGACGAGAGAACACAGACTCACAAGAAGCTTTACATTTACTACGGGAGGTGCCAGACAATCTGTAGTCAAAGGGTCCTTTTGAGTAAGTTGAGTAAGTTTTTGTAACAAAATTAAACCAATTCTGTTACAAATGAAGACTGATGACATAATTTTTCAAGCTCAGTATCCTCTTTCTAGAGAAAAAAACTGATGGGATCAGGGACACGATTCTGGGATTATTGGAACGGGAGGTTTTGATAAGGTGTCATTCTGTTTTTAACACTACTATTACACCTGTTGCTATGTCTGGGAAGAATGTTTTCAGATTAGTGCATGACCTGAGGAGAATAAACGCAGGACTCCGTACTTGTAATTTTGAAACTCCAAATCCGTACACTATGCTGTCAAATATAGATCAGAACTACAATTGGTTTAGTGTTTTGGATCTGTCGAATGCTTTCTTTTGCATCCCAGTTGCTTCGGATGGTCAGAAACTGTTTGCATTTACTTTTGAGGGTCAGCAGTTCACATACACCAGACTGCCGCAGGGATTGAAAAATAGCCCCTCTTTGTTCAATCATGTGTTAAAATCTTTGATGAGAACGTTTCAGAGTGCCCACCTTGAAGGAAGCTGCATTCTTCAATATGTGGATGATATTTTGATTGCTGGAGATTCTGAAGAAAATGTGGCTAAATTAACAAGAGATTTTTTGATTTGGCTTAATGATGTGGGATTTAAGGTGTCGAAGGAGAAGCTGCAGTTATGTCGTCCCTGTATGGTGTTCTTAGGGAGGATAATTTCGGCCAAAGGTATCGGGATGAGTAGTAAACACAAATCTAGCATTCTGAGTCATCCAAAACCACGTACTGTACAAGACATGATGTCTTTTTTAAGGTTAGCGAATTACAGCAAAAACTATGTCCCTGATTTCACGGAGGTTGTGGCACCACTGAGGAAACTGATGATGGACACAGGATACACACACCTAAAAGCTCCTATCTGCTGGTCAACTGAAGCTGAAACATCTTTTGTGGTTTTGAAGCAACGCTTACATAGTGCGTCCAAACTGGCATGTCCAGACTTAGGTAAAATGTTTGAACTTGATGTTAGAGAAAAACATGGTTTTGTGAGCTCGGTGTTGTGGCAATCGGGTTCTCAGGGGAGGAGAGTTTTGTGTTATTACAGCACAAGATTGGAGCCAGTGGAAAAAGGACAACCAACCTGCACTAGGGCACTTTGCGCCATTTCGAAAGCGATTAAAGGGACATCACACATAACGAGAGGTCAGGATGTTCGGGTTCACACCACACATGCAGTTACAAACTACATTTCCAGTAGTAAGTTCACTCTTGGCCAACAGAGGTCTAGCAAGCTCCAGGACATTTTACTCCAACCTAATGTTCATTACAAGTGCTCAGAGAAAAACATGGCGGCACCAATGTCAGATGGGCCCCCCC
>NC_056519.1:31638610-31650084 GCF_014905685.2 Nematolebias whitei
CCCCCCCACAACTGCGAGGCACTAGTGGAAGAGGAAATTAATGTTTTTCCATATGTGCTTGCTGAAGTGATTGCAGGTGGTGAAGACGTTTTCACAGATGGACATAGCCATGCGGTCCCCGGTGGTAGAGAGGTGGCTTCTTATGCAGTATTGTGTGGAAATCCAGATACATCCTCAGATGGTGAGTGATTGACAGTTGAGGCTGACTTGATTCCCCCTCCAGCATCTGGGCAGCTAGCCGAAATAACAGCTATCACCAGGGCTTGTGAGCTTTATGCTGATAGGGAAATCAACATTTTTACTGATTCTGCCTACGCAGTGAGAGCAGTGCATGTGGACCTAAAGTATTGGATGCGGACAGACTTCTTGACCACCACAGGAAAACTTGTAAAACACTTAAGCCAGATTTTAAAATTTAGAGAAGCATTGAGTAAACCTAAGAGGGTGGCCATAATTAAATTCTCGGCGCATCAAGCAGGTACTAGCAGGATTATTTTGGGAAATAATGCTGCAGATAGGGCAGCAAAACAGGTTGCAGGTTATCAGTCTGATACAGTAAATCAGTTTCAATTTGCACAGGTGGAAACTGAATCTGACAAAGTGTCGGAGAAGACTTTATCCCAGTTGCTTGACATACAGGGGGCGGCTGCACCTCATGAAAAACAAGCATGGCTCGATAAGGGGGCATCGAAATGTAAAACGACTGGTTTGTAGTGGTCACATGATGGGAGAATAGTGGCTTCCTCTAGTCTTCTAGTCCTCCTGTGTGAGGAGGGTCACAAAAGGGGCCATCAATCAGGGAAAAGGCTGACAGATCTGATCAGTCAAAGATGGTGGCATCCCTTCCTAAATCATGTATGTAAATATTTTGTAGATACTTGTTCTATTTGTTCAAAGTTCAATCCTAAGAGTATGCTAAAGTTGGGGATGGGAGCATTTCTTGTGCCAATGAAACCATGGCAAGAAGTGGTAATTGATTTTACGGACATGGGTGCGAATCAGAGGGTTAAAGGTTACAGATTTTTGCTTGTCTGTGTTGACACCTTTACCAGGTGGGTTGAAGCAATGCCCACAAAAAACAGAAACAGCTCAGGAGGTCATAAATTGGCTAATTAATTATTTGATCCCACGTTATGGGGTACCTAATTGCATCAGATCTGATAATGGTACTCATTTTACATCTGGTGAGCTGAAAAGAATTGAGGAATTGTTTTGGATAAATCACAGATTTGGTGCTGCATATCACCCTGCTTCACAGGGTCTGGCAGAAAGGGCAAATCAAACCATAAAGAATCAGATAGCAAAAATATGTACAGACACTAAAATGAAATGGTTGGATGCCCTACCTTTGGTGTTGTTTACCATCAGGTCCTCGACAAATGATCAACTTGGGCTGACCCCCCATGAGCTGTTAACAGGGAGAAAAATGCCCTGTCCATTCACCGCTCGGCTGAGCAGTGGTGGGGAGCCAGATTTGGACTCACAAGGGGAGGAGATGAGGTCATACATTCACCAATTGCAGTCTGCTGTGAAGGTCTTGTCTCACAATGTACAGGAGGTTCTTGCAAAAGATCCAACGGGTGAGGATCCTGAGGAGATTGTTGACGGGGAGTGGGTGTACAGAAATGTTTTCCACCGCACCTGGAACGAACCAAGGTGGATTGGACCTTTCAAGGTGGTAAGCTCCACAAAATACAGCCTGAGAGTCTGGTTAGATGATGAACACACGAAGATAAGCAGAAATTGGCACAAATCACACTGCAGGAGAGGGGAGCTGCCAGCATTTAGAGATCTCAGGGAAATTAGAGAACACCTGAGACGCATAGGAGAGGACGTGGAGAACGAGCAGTGATTCAGGTTATGGCTAAATTAACATCTACTAAATGGGTCTATCATATAGCTCTGATTTTCATCGTTGTGGTGGTAACAGCTACATTGCTCAGGGTGGGGGGTAGAAAAACGTTAGGACATGACAATTGGTGCAAAGCTGAATGCCATAGTATGACGAAACAACTACAATTTGAAGTTTCGGGACGAGTAAACAGAAAAATTCTCAGTGAAGAAACGGATAGATGTGTGGAGAGGTATTGAGGCATTATATTAGAGTACACAGTGAATAGCAGTTATACTTTCCAATTTGATTTGTGCTTGGTAATAAAATGTGGGAATGTGCCTGAAGCGTGGAGAAGTTATGATGTGTACTTATGCAGAGTGAGTGCAGATCAGATGAAGATAACACCTCACTGCCCTACTTGGGATTTAGTGCTATGGACAACTAGAATGAATGGGTGGGGACAGTAGCAGACCACGGATATGGAGATCTGAAGGGAAAGGTCTCTATTAAACGGGGTCAGACAGTCAACTCTGATGCTCGGGCAGAACCCACTGTTATTGTCTATTAGTAACATCGATCACGACCCCTATCCGACCAGAGCTCAGAAAGGAAGCGAGCAGAGGATAGGGGTTAGTTGTGACGGAAATTATGACAAGAGGGTTTTCTACTTCACTCTAGGGGTCAATGTATCGGGATACGATCCTTTGGGATTGATAAAAGTGTGAGAGTTCCACTACCTGCAGCTCCTTCTCTAATTGGCTGCTGATTACCACCAGCTGGCAGCCATCCATCTGACGAGCTCCTGCTACTATTTAAGGCTGCAGTCCAGTGTGACTCATTGCTGGAGCATTGTACCCTATTTGGTATTTATGCTTTTGGCCAGTTAAATGAAGAGTATATGAGAAATACTTACCTTTGTTTCTGTGTCTACAGTCCTCCTGTTTTCTTGGCTCCTGTTTGGATGCAGACTCCCGTGGTTCTGGTTCATGTTCTCCGTGCCTCGCCTTCCAGCCACACGCCTGTCCTTCCTGTAGTGTTCCGCCTTCTTTTGGATCATCTCTGGTGACTTACGTCCACGCCAAATTCCTGCTTCACCATCTGTAAGGAAAAACAAAACAAAAATATTAAGAACTACAACTGGACTCCACTTATTCAACTCTCTTTCCCAGGATCTCCAAGAGATGACCCACTGTAAATAGACACTGTAAATAATAAACATCACTACTTTTTCTAACCAAGTCTTGTCTTTTCTGGTTTCGCTCCATCTGGGTTCCTCGAGTCTTGACAAAAAGTAGTTGTCCAGCAAAATGATCGGCCGGATAGTGGGGGATTGTCGCAGAGAGAGGGGTAGTTGCTTTGAGGACAGATAGGATCTTGTCCGGTTCTTCACAGGACTTTATGGAAACAGGTTATTCATAGAAGAACCTGTGGTTACAGCAACTTCAGAATGCTGCCGCTCAGGTGAGGGTGGGTGATTGTGTAGTTTGTGCACCAACAAGACCAAATCTTATCATGGTGAATACAGTTTTTGAAAGCTCAGTTAATGGAACACATTCTGATGAGGGTCATAGTGATATGTACTGCCTATTACAAGTGATGTCAAGGGACAATCTGGAAACAACGTGTAAGGGGTGGGACAAAATCTTCCCGGTGGCTCCCCAAAACACTACACCACCCTTTTTTGAACCAACAATGATGACTAATGCGACTTGCATGAGGAACAACAATACTGCTTCTCAGAGATATGACATGGGTCGACTACCAACCAGTCACTGTCACCACACTATTGATTTAACAAACAATGTTACTGCATCACGACTGGCTGTGAACCAGGCTGACTTATGGTGGTATTGTGGGGGAACAACTTTGGCTGGCTGGTTGCCAGCAAATTGGGTGGGACAATGTGCTGTTGTGTCTCTTATATCACCTATTCAGGTAATTCCAACCATGCAAGTGCCGGGGAAGGCTGAGTACATGAAGCGAAAACACAGAAGAGCAGTTTCTTTGGACGAGGGGTCACCTGTATGGATCGATGCAATTGGGATTCCCAGGAGGGTGCCGGATGAGTTGCACTTGAGCTTGCAAATCCTATTGCGGCTGGATTTGAGAATTACCAATAATAAATGCTATATTTTTGATAACTCCTAATAAGAATGTGGATAGGATAAATTACATTCATTATAATGTACAGAGGCTAGCAAATTTTACTAGTAATGGGTTTGAAGCTATTCACGGTCAGTTACAAGCCACCTCCCTTGTCGCATATCAAAACAGATTATCCTTAGACTATCTGCTATCTAATGTTAGGAGTGTCTGTAAGATAGTAGGAGAAGGTTGCTGTTCTTTTATCCCAAATAATACAGCTCCGGACGGTTCACTGACCAAGGCATTGAGGGGGCTGCAGCTACTCTCCAAAGAAATGAATGAGAATTCTGGGGTTGAGAACACACTGAGGGTATATTGAAGGTTGGATGGGTAAGTGGAAAAATCTAGTGGTGAGCATATTTACATCTGTATTTATGGTGATGATGGTCTCTGCGTGCTGTGTATGCTGTTGTCTGCCTTGTCTCCGTGCCCTATTCCTCAGGTGTGTCGAGAGTGTATTGGGTTCCCTGAACTGGTTGGAGGTTCAACATCCCCTGGCCAACCAAATGGCAGAGGATGTACCCCTGTTTGAGTTTACAGAGGGGAGTAGGTTGAGGGACACTGGTGCAGTGTTCTGAGATACTGGCGTAGGAGCGGAGAGTTTTGAGAGCTGACAGATGTCCAAGGAAATGCCCCTGATTAGGGGGAATAAGTCACCGGTTCTACTCCCTGAGCTGAGAACATCACGCATCAAATGAGGGTGTTATCATTTATCATGAATGAGGGTTCTTTAAGGTTCATACTGATCTGGCTGAGAGTTTATTAACATCAAATTGACATCACTTACCATTATTAACATCTAATTAACGTTACCAGCACAGTAAAGGTTTTTCTATTTTCTGATTTTACTTTTAAAAACTATAGATGAGGAGCGTTTTGAAAATATATCTTTAGCCAACCAAACACTTTGAAACTGTGAATTTACTGATTTTATTAAGCTACGAGTTAATAAACGATTAATGCTAGACTAGAGTTTTTGGATTTTTACATGTACTGAAATGATTATAGAACACTGTTTTGACATTACAAATATTTATAGGTTGTGTTTATAATGCTAATCAATTAATGATGTGATTAAATGTGAAGCTAAGTTCTGGGTAAATTTTTAACAATTAAGTACAGATGTGTACTTTAGAATTGTGGTTAATTTGAATGTTGAACTCAACATTAATTGGGTGACAGATCTTCTCCAACTACTTTGAGAGATGAGATGATTGATGGACTGACTAATTATGGGATGTGTTTAATATTAACGTTTACTGTTTATTAACAGTATTATGGAGTGTTATGATGATTTTTTCCTTAAAATTAACATGGTTGAACAAAATACTTTTGCATGGTACTTAGCTAAATATTACCTTTTACTGATTACTTGATGATTTGTTTATTTAATTAATATTTTGTGTGAGTTTTTAATGTGTTTTTGCAAATTTTAGGGGCTGATCATGATAAAACAATGCCAGTAGATGGTGCAATTGCAATAATAAACTTAATTTTTGATATTGTTTTCTATAAAATAATGAATTTTTTTACAGCTGACGGCCATGGAGAAGAGACCAGAGAATTTTGATAAATACATATGAGGTTTTATAATATAGATTTTCCAGGGGGTGAACTTATGACACTTTTCAATCTAAATTGATGTTAAATTAAAGGGTGGTGAAATGGGTAAACTGATTTGTTGGTTAATTGGGAATGTTTTTATATTAGATCACCAGGGGGAGTTGGGAGGTTCTGTTATTTACATACACATGCACGTTACAACTCGTTAATTGTTTAAATTAGATTTTATTCACACAAACACATTTTTTCTGCTGTGACAGGCTAAACATACCAGCAGCGCTCTGTGCAATTAATTGGATATTTCATTGACTGAATGGGGAGGGGGCACAGAATTTTTTCTTTTTTTTCTTTTTCAGATGGACACGATGGACCAGGCCTGCTCCTTGGAGTCAAAAAGGAAGATCAGGTTCTACAACTGATTAATATATTTTAGATAAGAACGCTTTCTTGCATTAGGACACCTCCTGCAATTATTAAATCATATTTAGAGAACTGACTTAGATCAATGTTAGAAATTTCCATTATGTCATTGCACCACACCAGGGGGATGCTGAAATCCTAGGCTGATGTCCAGATTAGAGGATGACATTTTTTCAGGAGTACCGCCGGTCACGTGATTCCGGCCGGATTCCGGCGGGACCGGAGTCAACCTCGACATGACCGGACCGAAAGCTAACGGGAGCAGACAGGAGCGGGAACTGACCAATAACCAAAAATGAAAATGAAACAAACAAACAAAACAAAAAAACACAGGCACAGTGTTGAGGTCTTTCAAACCTATGAGAACCAACTTTCAAACACTTAGCTCAAAACTGCCTCAACCTGAGATCGTTCAGTGGAAAGAAGACAGAGTCAAAAACACAGCCTGAGAAGTGGTTCTGAATTCAGACAAAGATTTATTTTACCTTCACAGCGCTGGAAGGGAGACGCCTCACATGCATGTTACATCCATTTTACACGTCTCACACGTCTAAGTTACAAATGTATTTGCTTCGTTTAAATACAGCCTTATCAGTTACATTGGGATTTCCTTATCATGATGTTATTCTCTGGGGCAGCTGATGTTCCTGGGTGTGGTCTGGCATGGTCTTGTTTTTTCGCCCACTGCCCCCAGCTGACTGTGATCTGTTCTGGCAAGATAACAGTAGTCTGGTCCTCTTTGTACAAGGAGTTACGCAGATCATGAACTTATATGACGTATATCATGATTTTGTAGTTTTTTACCATACACAGAGAAATACTTCATGTCAGAGCATAGCAAAAAAAGATGACATTATACAACATTTCCCTCTTTTGGTCCCCCCAAGGGGACCACCTCTTTGGCTGCAAACATCTGTCCCTGACGAGTGTCCAGAACTTGTGCCGGAAAAATCCCCGGGGCAATGGTGTAGTGGTGCGGGGTAAAAACAGCACAACGCCTCACGCCCCTTGTGACGACGACCAAGATGGTGTTCCAGTGCACTCTTACAATCATCCTTACCCTGTGTCACAAGTTTAATAAAATTGCTGTTTAAATGATATAACAATTGCAATCAAATGAGCCATTAATAAGATAAATATAGCACAACTTAGTGACAAAACGCAATACAATGTCTAAAAAACGCAATACAATGTCTAAAAATGTAATTCTCTGTCAGTTGGTTACAAAGCGCACAGTGGATGCCTGTCTTTTAAAAGGACCACAACTTGTTGGCCTGAACAATGACTACGAATTGGTTGGACAATTAAGGTCCATCTCATAGAGGCATTGTCCATCGCGTTGTCACAGACAGGGAGAGCTCTAATTCCGTGTGGCTTGAAGGATCGCTGGTTGACAACATCTGATATCCAGAAGGTCTATCCCCGCTCCCTTTCTCGATGGTCAAGGTGATACAGCGCACCACGAGTGATCTTGCATTAGGGCGCACAGCAGCAACCACATACGACCAGTACACTCAGCGTCCTCAATCCCTCCAGTGCCCTGGTCACTGACCCGTCAGAACCTGTATTGTTGGGGATGAAAGTACAACATATATCTCCAAACATAGCACAATTTCAGCCCTCTAAGGCATGTGACTGTATTTTCTATCGCTACCACTAAAAGGGGTTTGTCAATATAAAATATTTCATTTTTACTTCTACACTATAATGGTTTTATAGAACAACATAAACCACATTCCATTCATACTTTCATCCTCTTTTTTTTATGTTTACAAACCTGAACCTCAAAAAGGATATGAAGGATTTCTCCAGAGTCCTTTACTCTGGTTCTTCCTGAAAGAAGCAAAGTTATTTTTCACAAGAAAACACAGCAATATGTGATTACCACATGCAGTGAAGATGAGTAATCAGAAGAGTTAAAATTTCAAAGTTTAGTGGTGAATATTTGGCATGAGTGATGTTAATTTTTAGTTAAAATGATAGATTTTATTTGTCTTCTTTCCTCCTGCCTGTGGGAAAGAATTTAGTAAACGCATGCGCAGAAAATATATTTTCATTGATCACCCTGTCCTCAAAAAAGCACAATACAGCATTAAACATTGACTTTGCTGATGAATGGAGCTGGAAAAATAAAAGGAAGTCAAAATCAGTTATTCAGCTCTGCCATAGCTCCTCCGGAGATCTGTTTAGGTAAAACAAAAACAAAAGTTTCACAATATATGACTATCGTAAAAATGTGGTTAAAAACACTCTATACACGAGAACCTAATTAATTTATCAGTCCAGTCCAGTCTTAGTCATTGTCAAATCAAATGTATTTAAGAACACAGATCCACCACATTTTCATTGTTCTTCTGGGTCTAGGGGCATCCCCCTAAGAGATCCGTCATGTACACATTCAAAGGAAGAAAGATAAATACTTTGGTTATTAAGAGCGTTGTAACAACATCTCCTATTTACACACAAATGATCTAGCAAAGCAAGTCTGTACATCAATCACTGTTCCTTCTCAGTCGCCCTCCTTAGTCTCCACATGTTCTTTTTCTTCTGGTGCCGCCCCCTTTTGAAGTTCAGTAACCTGTTCAAGTGTAAGTTTGTATTTTATCTCTTCCTCTACTGCGACTGTCATCATCAAGGGAGGGTATCCTACTGCGGCTTTTGCTGCGTTGTCCGCTGCTTAATTGCCCTGAGCTGTGTAGGAGTCACTGTTATCATGTCCTTTGCATTTCATTACTGCCATTCTCAAGGGCAGCAGAAGAGCCTCTGCTAACTCTTTCGTGTCTGCTTCATGTTTAATGGTTTTTCCTCCTGCTGTCAAAACACCTGCTCTAATCCATTGACAAAGTTCCACATGGACTGCTCCTACTGCATAGGCGGAATCCGTGTAAACGTTCACTTTCTGATTCTCTGCCAGTTTCAGTGCTTCTACCACTGCTCTGACCTCTGCTCTCTGTGCAGATGGTGCACCTTCTAGCTGTTCTGCTTTTATCACTTCATAGCCTGTATCTGTTTTTTCCACTATTGCATAACCTGCTTTCAGGCCTTCTGTTGGATGTCTGTAACAACACCCGTCTGTGAATAAGTGTCTTACCTGTATTCCCCAAAGTGGGGATGCTTCTAGATCTGGCCTCACTTTCTCCAGCTTGACCACCAGCTCTTCACATCAGTGAGGCTCACCATCTGCAACACAATCTGCCATATTTATTCCCTCATGTGAGAATGTTATGTTGGGGGCTTCTAAGATTTTTGATAGTCTGTGTTGTCTAAGAGCTGTCATCGTAAAACACTGTGAGTTCACATAGGCAACCACGCTATGTGTTGTCAGCACCTGCAGGGTGTGGCCCATAACTATGTGTGCTGTTTTCTTTTAATCAGTTTCGCTATCCCGGCTGCATGTTGTGTGCATGGAGGATGTCTTTTTTCCATGTTGTTCATCATAAGTGAGAGGTACAGTAATACTTTCCTCTTTCCCCCTTTTTCTCTGAAACAAAACCCCATTTATTGCGTGTTTTGTTACAGAGACATCCAAGAAGAAAGGACAGCTGTAATCTGGTAAGGTTAATTCAGCTGCCGATGCCATGTGTTGTTTTAGATGAGTAAAGGCGTCTTTTGCTTCTTTTGTCCAGGTTAGTGGACTATTCAAATTTCTCATACCTTGTTCCCTGACCAGATGGCGTAAGGGTTGAGTCAGATTCGTGTATGCTGGCAAGTAGCTATGACTATAACCGGTTAGTCCAAGGAAAGATAACATGTCCTTCACACGTAGTGGTTTTAGATGTGTCAGGATGCTCTGCTTATGTGCTGAATATCATTCATTTGATACCAGCTAAGCTGTTCAGTGGTCAGTGTTACTGCCGCTGATACTCCCTCAGGAGCTACATAAACATTTTCAATTTTAATTTGCCAAGTCTTACCCTCAAGGTCAGATGAGAAGGCTTCTTGGTACCAGTCTGTGTGTTCCCGGTCATAGAAGAGGGTGACGTGAGGCGGGTCAGCAGGAGAAACGTAGGCACGCAGACTGATGAGCCAGGGCTTCCAGGTCTGGAATGTTTTCAGGAGACAGCTCGACTGTTCATGTGTCAACCGGCCCCAATAGATGTTTGCGTACTCTGGAGTGACAGGGTGTAACAAATATTGTCCATCGGTGATTGAGTCTCTGCAATGCATGATGGAGCCATCTGGTAGCGAAACTGTCAGCCCATCTGTACCACACAGTACGGTAGCTCCCAGCTTGATCAGCAAGTCTCTTCCCAGTAAGTTCACAGGAGTAGATGGGGAGCAGACAAAAGAATGTTGCAACGTCTGGGCCCCTAGGTTAAAAGTCAATGGTTTTGTTAAGTGCAGATTCTGCTCTTTCCCTGAGAACCCTGTCAAAGGCACAGTTTTTGATGTTAAACTGTTGATGAGGGTGCTGTTTATAGTCGAATATGTGGCTCCTGTGTCCACTAGAAAGTTCATAGGTTGACCTCCCACTCTGGCAGATAACATGGGGTCTGCAGAAGTCATGTTACCTGACCAGGTCTCAGGGGTGTGTCAATATCGTTGGTACACGTCTTCTTCCCACTGCAGGTACTGGCCACCGGCAGGAGGCGGTATGTTAGCAGGATTGTGTGGAATCATACCTTGTGACCCTCCGCCTTTACTCCCCTGCATGGGTGGGGCTCTGCACTGTCTGGCCCAATGGCCAGGTCTCCCGCAGCTGTAGCAGATTTCGTCTTGCAGGTTCCTTTGTCCAGGTGCACCCCAGCCCCCTTGTCCACGCGCCATGCCTCCCCGTGCACGACCACCAGCACGCCAACACCTCCACGTCCAGTCCCACCAAACCTGCGCGCAAATGGAAAAGACGGGAATGGAAAAGAGGGATCGGGATATGGAGAGGAGACAACTCCTCCTCCAGGATACTGATAAGTCACAGGTGCGACATTGTTGTGTGCAAGTTGTGAAACATTCCCTGTTCCCGCAGCTAACATCATTTTCTCAGATTTATCCTTGTTCTTTGATACCTTCTGTCGTGCTTCCTGAAGTTGTAACTTGATGAGTTGATTTTCTAGGTCAGCGCTTTCATCTTTTTTCTTTTTTAACTTGTCCTGTGCTGCCTGCAAATGATGTATTAAATGTTTTTCCCACTTAGCATGCTCGCACCCTGGGAGATCAGGATTTTTCACCATCAGATCTGACACTTCATCAGGTACTCCCTTCAAAACTGCTTCTCTGAACAATTCAGTCAGATTAGACGGTTCACCTTTTGGATTAACTGTTGTGTGTCTCATCCAAATCTCTACTGCTTGAGTGATGTAATCTTTCGGGTGGACCTTAGGGTCCCATTCAAATTTTGGTATTGCTGCCGGAGTAGACAAAGGGAACTGTCGCTTAATTTGTCTGGCTAATTGTGTAATTACCACTGCTAAAGGAGTGTGGTTTGGCTGAGTGTCAGTGCGGGCGGCTCGTTCCAACTCATGTCCCACCATAGGGGTGACACAACGTCCTAAAATTGCCCTAAAATCTCCTAGTG
>NC_056519.1:31650184-31651514 GCF_014905685.2 Nematolebias whitei
CAACTTCCTGTCCATCAGCTGTTGTAGAAAAGACAGCACGCCGCCTAATGTGCATGAGGTGGCCTCTAAACCTTTCTCTGTACACCAGCGCTGAAAAGCCATCCACTTTGATGTGTACAAAGCTGTGGTAGATGCAGCATGTGAATCTTGGATTGTGCGCACTACCTCCTGAGGGAGACCCATCCTCTCTAAGCGGGACCGCTCAGCGGCCAGACCCACAGGTGCTGACCTATTTCTGGGTAACTCCTGATCGCTCCTCCTGCTTGAAAGAGAGTGACCTCCCTCCACGGCAGTTTCCACGGACGACCCGACAACAGACGTTGCAGGACTGGGAACCATGGTGCGTTCACGCGCTCGGGAGCCACCTGAAGAGCTGTCAATCCCTCCTCCTGAACTCGGTTCAGGAACCGTAAAATCAGAGGAGGTGGGGGAAACGCATACAGAAGCGTTTTGGGCCATGGGCTGTGAGCAAATGCATCCGCCCCAGCGGTGGATCGTCTCGCGGGCTCAGGGAAAACCATAGTTGACACTGAGCGTTCTCTCGTGTCGCAAGCAGGTCCACAGCTGCTTTGCCAAACTTCTGCCACGTCTGAACCATCAGGTCTGGATGGAGGGTCCAGTCCGCGTGACGTGGACCGCCCCTGGACATCACATCTGCCCCTCTGTTCAGAACACCGGGTATGTAAACCACTCTGATGGAGATCAGGTTTTGGTGAGCCCAACACAGTAGCTTTGCGCAATGTGTAACATCTGGGCTGAACGCACACCCCCCTGGCGGTTTATGTACGCAGCAGTCACCATGTTGTCTGTGTGAATCAACACGTGTTGATTCTGTAGCACGGGAGCAAAGTGTTGAATCACATTCAGCACTGTGCGACACTCCAAAACATTGATGTGGACTGATGTGCGGTGGGGCCACAGCGCCCCTACTGCTTGAGATAGGCATGTCCCCCCCAATCTGACAGCGACGCATCCGTGAAGACTGACACGTGTGACGTGGGTCTGCTGACGGGGACTCCCTCTGACAGAACCAGGGTGTTTCCCCAGTGTCGGAAGTCTGCTCTCACGGAGGGAGGGATAGTGCTCATCCGTCTTTTTTGCTTTACTGGATCCACACGCAGACGTGCAAACCACCTCTGGAGGCGTCTCATGTGTAACAAACCCAGCGGAACCACTGTGTGAGCTGATGACATCATTCCCAACAGCTTCATGACGGAGACAGCTGTTATCACTTTGCCAGGTCTCGTTTGTGATAAGCGAGCCTTCATGGTAGTTGAATTTAATTCCACTCCCAGATAAACAATTGTCTGGGCCGGGAAAATCGAGCTTT
>NC_056519.1:31651614-31669258 GCF_014905685.2 Nematolebias whitei
ACCAAGGTTTCGTAGAAAGCTCGGTTAATTGCTGATTTATCTGTCCACAGAGACAGTACAGCATCGTTGGTGTGGGACCCTTGGATCTCTACACCCTTAACTACCAGTGGTAGGTAGTGTTTGGTGGACTCTGACTGCTCCAGCTCACAGAGGAGGCTGTCTTGTTGAGTCAGAGTTTGGACCACTTGGTGGGTCTCTTTGGTTTCACATGATGTCAGAGGAGTACTCACCGGGTTCGTGTCCTCGGCTGAGGAGTCCTTTGTGCCTTCCGCGGTACCTGCTGTTGGGCAGTCTGTGTCACACTCCGGAGGCGTATCTATTGGCAGTGGTTTGCTCACTGTTGTCCACATTGTTTGATCACCATAATCTATAATCGCGTTAAAGCGATTTATAAAATCCTGGCCAACCAAAAATGGGAATGAGTCAACGTGAGTCACGTGTACCGGGTGGTACAGTGTCATATTGCCAATCTGCATGTGAACCATTGCTATAGCTGTCAGGGTTGTTTTATTCTCTGAGAGACCCTGCATTTCTATAGCACAATCAGATAGAGGTATTATCCTGTTTTTCTCGGCTGCGGTTGTCCTCAGCTCCTCGAACAGTTTAGCTGACATAATTGTTATGTCTGCTCCACCGTCCAGAAGTGCTTCGTGTGTGAGGACACCTTCGAGTGTTACTGACAGGTACGCCTTTTTGGCGGCCCCCTTTCTGATAAAGTTACACAGAAACCTCTTGGGTTTTTTCTGACGCTTCTTCATGCGTTCAGAAGTGCTTGTGTAATCTTGGTTTGTCTGAACCGTCAGCACAGCTGTAGCTGTTTCTGCGTGTTCAGCTTGCGATGACTCGTCATCGTTTGTGTGTGTGTTTACCCCCCCTTCATCCGATGAGGGGTTGTTTGAGGCAACAACAGCAACGTCTTGGTGTGTTTCACCGACATCTGTAGTGTTGTCATTCGCGCCCAGAGATGTAATAGTGAGTACCTCACTGCATAGTGCTTTTGGTCGGCTTCCCTTGTCAGTGTGTTTCAAATCTTCTAACATTTCGCGCAATTTTTCTGTCTCTTCCGAGCTCAGAGGTGGAGGGCCTTTTTTCTGGAACTTTTGTGATTTTTTCGCCTCGGGACGTTTCGTCCGAGGTGGGAGGCGGCTAGGTACGTCTTTTTGGGGTTCCTTTCCGGCCGTCCCCTGATAATATGGTTCCTCTCGGTTGCCATATTTTTGCGTCCTCCGCTGGTCCCATTTACGATAATCACGTTCGTCCTCTGAAGGAGGAGCCTTTTTGTCCCAGCGTGCACCTTCATGATGCGGTTTGTTAGTCTGAAAATACTGCCTTTTTTCTCCTTTTTTAGGAGGAGGTGGCGATGAACGCCTTCCTTCTAATTCTAGGGAGTGGGGTTTAACCTTTACACCAGGAAACACTTCTATGGGCGTCTTGGCATGAGAACGTGCCTCAAACACATTCACAGCGCACTGTTTAATCTCACTGATGGATTTTTCTCTGAAATTTGCCATCATTTGCACTGACGTTTGTATGTCAGGGTGGAGATTTTTGCTGAAAACAAATTTAAAACCTTCTTCTTCCTCCATCCCGGTTTCATTTCTGTTACCGAAATAAGCTTGGAAGATTCTTTTGTAATAAACTTTTGGATGTTCAGCTTTACCCTGCGTGACCTTTTCTGCGGCTGGGTATCCAGCTGGTCCTGTGCAGGAGTCGTACTCTTTGATCAAAGCTTCACACAGAAGGTTGTAATCCCTTCTCGTTGCATCAGGTAGACGCTCGATGAAGGTAAACACCTCTCTGTCCGAAGTGAGCCGTATCAGACTGATTTTATCCTCTACCGTAGCATTAGGATAAGATCTCAATCTGAACTCCAGATCTCTGAGGTACGCTTTTGTTCCAGATGAGCCCATCGGTCCAGGTACAAAGCGTTGTACATATTTTGAGATTTTTTGCAAATCATCCATTGAAGGAGTAGATATCAATGGTCTCACCTGCGTGATCGGTTGTGGGGGTGTTACTCTGCCTGAATGTGTAGGTGTTTGGATGGGTCTAAAAACACTGGGTGAGTAAAAAGGTCATTGAGGTTTTGGTGTATTACCCCGACTCTGTTCAGGGTCTGGTTTGGATTCCAGATCACCTTGCCCAACTTCATTACCTTTTTCTGTTGCTGCTATTAGTTTCTCCTCACATTTTTTTAAATGTTCCTGGGATGTATAATAGTCACTTTCTAAACGCATATGTAGCTGTTGTAGATTTTGTTTATCTATTTTGCATTGTTCCAGCTCCATTTTTGCGAGCTGCAACTCTCTTTTTAGCTGTTCATTGTCTGAGCACGCAGCTTTGTATTGACGGTCTTTTTCACTAATCTTCTCATAAGATTGTGTTTGTAATAACGCCTGCATTTCTGAGAGCTCCCTCTCATGTGTTTTAGACATCCAGACAAGGCGTTCCGACCGTTCATCCAATTCTGCTTTTAGAAGCAGAGAGATTTTTGCTAACCGTTCATGGCTAAGCTTTTTACTCTCTGGTTCTAATGTTCCTGCGGCCAGATTTTTCAGCTCTTCATGTCTTTGAAG
Organism: Nematolebias whitei; assembly: GCF_014905685.2. NCBI lineage: Eukaryota > Metazoa > Chordata > Actinopteri > Cyprinodontiformes > Rivulidae > Nematolebias > Nematolebias whitei. Next base: position 31,654,191 of record NC_056519.1, read on the forward strand.
TTCATCGAGTTGTTGTAATTGCTGTATTTCCTTGCCAATAAGTGGAGTTGTTAAAATATGTAAGGCCCCCAAAATGATATCATCATTTGTTTGGGATTTTAAAAGATGCTCTTCTTCTTCGTCGCTTGCCATTTTTCTTCTATTTAAGGATTAAATAGGAGAATTTAATGTTTTAGGTTTTTTCAAAATAAATAAAATCAGAAAAGTCTCTTTGTCTGATATATTTACTCTTATTTAGTGATTTATCAATTAAACGTGCACTATCTTTTTAGCAAATGAGTAAACTTTTTCCAACTCTGTGAAAATCTGTAACTGTTTCTATTTTTAAAAAGTTCCTAACTTTATTTTGTACCTTTATAAGGGATTACCAGTGAATAAAGTCTCTTTGGTAAATGCTCTTTGCATAAATACCTTTATAACTTTTAAAATGCAAGATAACAGTGTTTATTCAGCTTTGAGGAACGTTTATTAACTCAAAAATGCCTTTTAAAAAGAAAATACGTTTAATTTCACTAAAATATCCTAAAAAGCGAAGTGAAAACCTGTGTTCTCAAGTTTCTCCAGAAGATGGCAGAACAGCCTTATTAATTTTAACTCAGACACTGTTAGTGTTGTCCAGTAGGGGAGCTATAACTTCCTGTGGCGTCCGGTCGTTAGCTGTTAGCTAAAAATTAGCATCGGCTAGACTCGGTTAAAACCAACATTTCTGAACGGATTTTTTACACAAACGTGGCAAAATTTTAGCAATTACACTTTGAAGACTAGAACAACGCATCAGAATACAGCTTTTAAAGCGTTTTTGAACTTTAAAAAGCAGATTTTATTTCCCTATGAAAACGAATTTTCATTTCCGGGTCACGTGACTGAAATCACCAATGACAGAGCAGCGCAGGGTTGAGAGGAAATGACGTAGCCACGTCAGTCAACCTCTCAGCGAATCAGAGCGCTCCACAGCAGCAAAATTCAACCAATCACTAAGCGTTTCTAGCAACCAGCATGTTAGATTAGCATGAAATAAGTTCGTCACTTTTTCGTCTTTTAAACTGTCAAAATGCACTTTTTCTGTTAAAAAATGTAACGAATCAACTCTCTGAGCTGCACGGAGTCGGCGCTCCGTGGCACAACGTCTTTTAAACCGTTTAAAACAACTCGTTTGAACTTTTTCAGAACCGAGCCGGTCCAACAGAACCTCCGTCCTTTTAAACAGAATAACGTTTTCCACAGCTCATCAGCTTAGTTACACATAACAGGCGTACAATTTCAGCTTTCATAAAGACATAATGACACTATTTCAGCTTTCAAAACATCACTAGCCCAACACGCTTAAACATGCAGCGTTTTGACTTCAGAGCGGCGCAGCTTGAGCTGCGTTTCAGCACAGCTGTTAACCTGTTACCTTTCTTCATGCCAACATGTAAAAAACAATCTTTACACGAAATACACAGTCATTTATGAACACGTAAACGGGCCACCAAATGTAGTATGACATATGCGTATATATTCATACATTTTAAGACGGGTTCTTCATTTTTCTGACTGTGTAAATGCGTGCATTGAGTTTAACAGAAATGTAACGAGAGACGTTATTTATCTTTGACCCATCAAATGAATGCGGTCATTTATTTGCAGAATCAAAGTTTAACATCAAACATTTACATTAATTTGGCAAAATATGAAAACAATAACAATTTCAAGTTCACAGAAAGTGGACAATACGGCGATTGTTCTCACTTCTCAGCAGAACCACAGACATCAATCACACGGCGGTGATTGAGAACTTTGCTTCAGATATTTCTAAAACATCTATAATGATTTTAAGAGAAAGGAGAGTTTAAGATGGAAAATGGAGATTTATCTTACAGAGAGATGTGTGAGGGAATTAATCTGTTTGACCAGAAACGTGCACGCTCCTTCAGTTCTCAGCTTGTTCACGGTACGCTTGGTCGAAAATAGAACCTTCTACCTGGTTGATGATAAAATCAGCGTCGGCGTAGGGTTCCTTTCTGACTCTTTCAGCGTCTCCATGAGGACAGCCAAACCCTTAGAGAGTCGTACGAGGTTATCCAAACAGAAGTTGTAACTCCCAAAATCCTCACTGCATTCTGTATTCCAATAGAAGCATTCTGGACGCCTGCGTTAGCATCCAAGAACTCTGAACTCTTTAACTCTCTTCAGAGAGTTAAAAGTCTGGAACTCTTCTTCAGGAAAACTTTTAAGCTCTGAAAACTCCCATGTTGAACTCATTCCTGAGCGCAGCGACTCGCTGAACTGGGAAGTTGCCACATTTTAAATGGGTCAACTTCCGGGTCATTTGAGAGCTTTTTGATTGGTCGATGGACCAGAAAGAGGTGTGGTTTGTGATATAAGGTGTTATGAAAAGTCAAGGATTGTTTTAGTGACAGACAGAAAGATTATTGGAGAACTTCAGACTTCGTGGAGTCTCTACCCCTATTATCTGCTGTAAAAGTTAAACATGACATTTCTTTTTCAGTAAACTTTTAGTTGACCGAAACTTGAACCTTAACATACTTACAAAACTTGCTCATTGAAGACAGAAAAATCAAGAAATGCATATTAACCTGATTTCTTCTTAGAATGAGGGATAAAAATCATTACTTACTGTTTATGTAAAATAAAATGAGTAGTTCTCTTCAACCTGTAAACATTGAGTGAACTAACACAATTTGATTATCAAACATTTGTAAAATAGTAATGATCATAGAGAATTGTCTTTTCTACTTGATTACTTCAAGAAAGAAAGTCTCAGGATGGGTGAACCTGTATTTCTGGATTCAAATCAATGAAATGACAGTTCCTGTCCCACAAGGTTCTTAAGGTCAAGAGTTTTGACCTTAGGCTTAGTCTTGACCCCAGATTAAGTTCACTACAATAAGCATCTTTTAGATCGATGGAAACAAACCAGTCGTTTCTCTGGATGTTGTCCAACAGCTGTCTGGTTGTCAGAATGTGAAACGATCTGTCCATGATCGCTTTGTTGAAAGCTGACAGATCCAGAATCGGTCTCATCCCTCCGGTCCGTTTGGGGACCAGGAAGTAGCGTGAGTAAAACCCTGTGTTTTCCTCTCCGTTGGGAACTCTGGAGATTACGCCTTTTATCAGAAGCTCCTGAACTTCTGCATTTAAGGCTGAGATTTGGTCTGGTGATGACAGGACCGTCTCCATAACTCCTCCGAACAGAGGGGGTCGGGTTGCAAATTGCAGCGTGTAACCCTTGCATAACACTCTGTCCATCCATCTGTCCGGTGAGCATGTTTTTAGCCACTCTGCGTAACGTTCGTGGAGTGGACGTGCGTTTAAGTGATGCGCCGTGTTTTGAATGGATGTCATCCAATCCGCTGCCTTGACCGCCGTCATGCGTCGCGGAAATGTTTTCCGCGTGACCCAAGGCGAGGCTTCCTCGAAAAGGGCTGTTCTGCACGCGCCCGTGCGCTGCGTCTGGATCGCGGACCAACCGTCATGTCTGGGTGGGCCGGTGTGTGCTGAGGCGAAGCGTGTGCCAGCTGATGACGTCGTGGGGCTGCACGTTTAACGTCGCTGTGCGAACGTTGAGAGGCGGAGGGCGTGACTTCATCAACGCCGTGCTGTCGGAGTGAAGGTTGCGAGCCTCGAGGGAGCACACGTTTTCTCTGGGGGGACGCGCGCCGCTCTCGCTGGGGGCGGGGCTCATCACCGGGTTCGTTCAGCGGTCTCACGCTTATGCCGCCGTGAGCTGCCGATCGCTGAGACGCGGTGGATGATGGCCGCTCGCGTTTGCTCAGGTGAGGCGTGTGTTGTTTTCGCTGAGAGCGGGGACCTCCACCGGACCCGGCCTGCGGTCCCACATTTATACCGATGTGAGCCTGTGAGCGCCGGGCAGCTGTGCGTGCATCATCAACACAGCGCCGTTTGGATGGAGGCTGCTTGCCTCGCTCGGGTGCGCGTTTAACACCGCTTGGGTGATGATCGTGCGGGTCTGATTGATAACGAGTTATTTCGCTTACCGTAGTGTCGAGTGAGCGTCTCGTCATGTGTTGGAGCGGCGGTGGGTTTAAAAAACCTTTATTGAAGGACACTGGCTCTTTATATGTGGAGGATGTGTGTGCAGCGGCTGTGAGCTCATCCGAGCTTACAGACTGGCTAAAAACAGACATCTTGATCATTGAAAAACATTTATTTCAACTTCTGTGTCATTTATACACACATCCTCCGCAGACCGTCATTTTTTAAATCTTCTCCCCCATGAGCTCTGCGATTTGTTTGCCCCGAGCGCTGTCTGCAGGCGATCTCTGGGGAAACGCTGAAGTGCAGGTTGCCGGAATGAGGAGGGGTGGTCTCTGACTGGCGGGGCTGGTGGTGGAGTTGAGCGAGACGAAGCTGCTGCGGCCGTGGAGCGCCGATGTTTCTGCCTCTGCTCGCGACGATCTCTCCAGCGGGCTGGGGGATGGGATGAGCCGCGCGGCTTGATGAGATGGCGCACAGCTTCCGACATCTCCTTCGACTGCTTCTAATTTGCCAGCATGGTTTTTAAGCTGCTCCCGAACAGCGCGTCCGACGTGATGGAGCCCTCCATCAGGTCCTTGTGCAGCTTTTCCGGCAGCGAGGGAAAATGACGAAGCCAGGTGGATCATTGGATTACCGTCATCCACGCTGCAATCCTCGACAGGCAAACCGTGGAAGCGGCGCACATGTTGAGGATGGCGTCTGCCGACTTACAGAGGGAGCTCTTTGTCTCCTCGGGCAGGTTCACGGCCTCCAGCCTCTTCGACATGCTAAATGCTAGCAGCGCCACGTTGTTGCTAGCTGCGGCCGCCTGAAAAACACACTGGTGGGCTCGATTGGAGAGCGCGGTCACCGCCTGGTCGTGTTTCACCGGAGGGACGGGACGCTGCTCCAACCTGGACAGCTTCGCTCCGAAGGTTTCCGCGAGGCTTGGCTCAAGGGGGGGTACCGAGGGATAGCCCCGCTCGGTGAACCCCTCCACTCTGGTGATGGGAGCGTAAGTGGAAACGGGCGCCCTCAACCTACCAGGACCGGCTGCGGCCTCGTTCTAGTACGATGTCACCGCTGGAAAACGAGGCCAGATGGGATCAAGACGACGAGCCGGCGTGGAGCCAAACCTTCCCGCAAGATCATCCAATCTTAGCGGGGGGGGGGGGGGGGGGGGGACGGAGAGCCCCTTTACGTTAGCAGCTTCCCGGATAATGGCGGGCAGCTCCGAGAGGAGTGCGCCGACGGCAGGGAGCGGTGTGGCCGTTGAGGCGGGAAACCCCGGGGGAGTCGAGCATCCGCTCGGCCTCCCTCTTTCCAACACTGCGCTCCCCAGGAGGGAACGAGCGTCGGGGCTGCTGCTAACGTCACCGGTCCCAGAGGAATCATCCGATTCACTCCGAGAGCCGGCGTCGAAGAAATCCATGGCGTCGTCCAGCGAACAGTCTCCCGCCATGGACAGGCAGTCCTCGATGGTAGCCTTAAACAAAGGCTGCTCTCCTCTGCCTTCCCTCCGGTGGAAGCTCGTCACAGAGGCGGCAGGAGGAAGCGCGGGCGACGTGGCGGGGACCCAGGCATCCTTCGCAGGTGTCGTGCCGGTCGAAGCTGAGCAAGTAACCGGTCTTGCAAGATGGACACAAGCGGATGGTGTTGGAGCTGGACATCTCGTTGAAAGGTCAGTTGTTTTATGTTAGCTTGCTGAAGAAAAATGGGAGCCGATTACCCGCTCTTAATGTAACTTATACGGATCGGGTGGGGCCCACACAGCAGGTGGGCGTGGACTAATTGTTTTCAGTATGATGCTTGCGCATAACGGGATAAACCCATCAGCGACAGCCTTAAAGGGCGAAGCCTATATGACATAGAACAATCGCTCGTCCGGCACGCCTCAACCCTCTCGAGAGCTCAAAATCACAACTCCAGCCCCTCACACGACTGTGAGCAGAACACTCAAGTCCACACGGCGGTGGACGACCAGCCGCGCTCCGACAGTTAAGCCACGCCACCAACTGACAAACAGAGACCAGAACAGACAAACAACACGGTCACTAGTGTAAATTACCTCTTAATATAAGACACAATGTTGTTTTAATCTTAGGTCCTCTCATCACCATGTATGGGTCTCTGAGGGACTCAGCGCTTTCTCTTATTTCTCAGTGTAGTCAGCTTTTCTTGTTTCATTTGTGAGGAGTCACGTCACGGGGGAAACTCAGTAAAAACCCAGCAATCATCTCTCCCCGCATCCGGTAGAGAGTGGGGTATGCCTTTATCCCGACTCCAGATCCCAGATCTGTCTGCTGACTCACACAAACTATTTCTCTCTCTTTAAGCAATATCACCTTCTTAAAACAACCAAATCACCACAATCAAGGCTGTTAATTTTAGCAGATAAACTGACGCTGCACATCCACACTGTGAGGAAAATTCCTCTTGTTTTTAGCCGGCTGGTGCAGGTGCACAGAGTCTGTCTACCTGGATTCAATTCACATTTAACAATTACTCCTGTCTTCATTTCCACTGCCCCCATCCTCCACCAAATTGTTGAGGTATTTCAAACCTATGAGAACCAACTTTCAAACACTTAGCTCAAAACTGCCTCAACCTGAGATCGTTCAGTGGAAAGAAGACAGAGTCAAAAACATAGCCTGAGAAGTGGTTCTGAATTCAGACAAAGATTTATTTTACCTTCACAGCGCTGGAAGGGAGACGCCTCACATGCACGTTACATCCATTTTACACGTCTCACATGTCTAAGTTACAAATATATTTGCTTCGTTTAAATACGGCCTTATCAGTTACATTGGGATTTCCTTATCATGATGTTATTCTCTGGGGCAGCTGATGTTCCTGGGTGTGGTCTGGCATGGTCTTGTTTTTTTGCCCACTGCCCCCAGCTGACTGTGATCTGTTCTGGCAAGATAACAGTAGTCTGGTCCTCTGTACAAGGAGTTACGCAGATCATGAACTTATATGACGTATATCATGATTTTGCAGTTTTTTTTACCATACACAGAGAAATACTTCATGTCAGAGCATAGCAAAAAAAGATGACATTATACAACAGCAGTTATTTTGTACTTTTCTTTCAGTAAGCCTTCACTTTAACACAAGTCAAAAGGACTACATTTCCCATGAGTTCAGTGTTTGAGCCGTAGCTTTTCACCGAGAGGGGGAGGAGCAGCGAGCGAAGCGGTACCGAGTAACTGAAAATAGTTTGCAACACAAGGTAAGAAGTAACTGTCTGTCTATTAAACTCACAGAAGAGGCAGGAAAGTGTCAAATTACCCTGAACTTCATGAGAGTTGTGTTGGTGCTGTGCTGCTTTAAACTTTAGTCTCAGCTGTGAGGAGCTGCGGGGAGTCGGACTCTGTTTACCGTCAGTAAATGAACTCAAACAGCACATTTTTCTCCTCCTTGTCCCTTTTAATTTAAAAATGATGCTCTGCTTTGTTATGTGGGTTTTTAGGTTAAAATCTTCATTATCTGTTGCTGTTTCTAATGTAAAAAACCCCCAAACTCTTCCTGGTTAAAGTGCACGCATTCTCCGGTAAAAATATCCCAGTTTTTATATAAAAGGCTGGTTACATATACATTATAATAACTGTTATTGTAGAGGGGACATATTGGTGCGATGTCTGTGGGTCCTCCCCCATAACTTTTTGAATAATGTAGCTGCTATTTCCTGCATTCTGGTGTATTTTAACAAGTTTTAACACATCTATATTTACCTACATAAGTAAATACTTGATTCAATAACTGTTTTAGAAAGCATGGCACAAGAAGTAGCACTAAGCTTTTTGTTTGTCTTTAATTAAATTTTTCTACCTAACACAGGAAGCTGTTAGCTCTGGAAACAAACTGTTAAACAGCTTTGGACACAAAGACCCTTGTCACACACTTCAAAAGAGCAGGTAAGATACATAACATCTTGTAATGTCTGCCTGGTGAGGCTGATTAAATAATTATAAAATACAATAAGTGAGGGCAGCACGGTGGCGCAACTGGTAGAGCTGCTGCCTCTCAGCGAGCAGGTCCTTGGTTCAAACCCCGGTCCAGGGGCCTTCTGGGTGGAGTTTGCATGTTCTCTCCGTGCATGCGTGGGTTTTCTCCGGGTACTCCGGTTTTCTCCCACAGACCAAAAACATGCATGTTAGGCTGATTGGTAACTCTAAATTGTCCCTAGGTGTGAGTGAGAGAGTGAATGGTTGTTTGTCTCGTTTGTCTCTATGTGGCCCTGTGATGGACTTGCGACCCGTCCAGGGTGTCCCCCGCCCCTCGCACAGTGATTGCTGGACATGGGCACCGGCAACCCCCGTGACCCAAAATGGAACAAACGGGTAAAGATAATGGATGGATGGATATGATAAGTGAAATAAATAAATAAAAATTGAGCTTCTGTAATTTATAATTGCAAATGTCACATTTTCTTGACTTAATTTCAATTGTAAATCTCTTGTTTTTGATAAAATATTTTTTTCCAAAAGAAAGGCCAACAGATTGTAATTTGTAGTCACTGTAACACTATTTTGACTCGTGCATGTCTTCTTTCACTTTTAGGTTCCACAAGGCTCTGGACTGGTCCAGCTGTGGAGAGATGAGGTGGAACACCAGACCTGCAGTGGTCCAGTCTGTAAATGATGCTCTGAAGTCTGGGAAGATGCACGACATCATGCTTCACCCAAACGAGCTCGTTACCTCGACCACATACACTGAACTTCTGGAGGACGTCGTCCAATGTGTAATAACGCCTTTAAACATTTTTATTTGTTGAGTTCTCTGCTTGGTACATTATGTTTCTTTTTTTGTTTGTTTGTTTGTTTAAACAATTTAAAACATGACAGTGATGTCACTGTTTAAAGGAAACAATTGCTCAATAAATTAGTAAAATGAAACTTATGTTTGGGTTCTTTCATCTAAGGTAGACATGGTGTGACCCATGGACTGGTTTAGATTTTTTGTTTTTACTGTAACTGACCTTCAAAAGAGCCAGAAACAGACTCAGCAGCTGATCCTCCGTAGAAACATTATATGGACAACAGGCCATGGATTATTTGTTTTATGACATTTAGTGAAGGTTTTTGTTTGGAGTAAGACAATAAATGTCTCTATTTCACCACAGATGAACTGTTCCTGTTGCCATATCTTTTGAAATAAAACTGCACAACACAAAGTAATTTTAACTGAAATGGGTAGAAGATCAAATCAAATTCAATGTATTTCCTAAAAATTAAATGAAAAACAGGAGCAGGAGTTGTGTTACCAGGAGCAGGACAGGAGTGGGAGTGATTCTGAACAGGAGCAGTCATGTTACCAGGAGTGGGACAGGACAGGATTATTTTTTTTACTCTGGACCAGGATTTGGACAGGAGTGAAAATCCACTCCTGTGTCATCCTCTAGTCCAGATGCTGGGTCAGGCAACCTGAGGCTGCCAGGTCACACGCTATAGCCTGTAGGCATCTCCCACCAACATATAAGGAGTAGTTCACATTCAGTCAGAGGAAAGTGATTAATTGCTTGCTTCTCTGGCGGTATTGAACTGGGAGTTTTTATGTGGAGGAACCCCTTCGGCGACCCCCCACCTAGGGGGAGTTAAGATATTTTTAATCTAGACTGGTCTTATGGTTTTGATCTGCTCAGAGACGGGATTATAATGAAATTATGACCCGGTTCTGACTAGGTTAAACTGGGCCAGCAAACTCTTAAGAGAGTCTCCCTGGGATTCAATATCTGTCACGGAATAGAGTTTGATCTGCTCGCCACATCCCGTAGAAAGGCTTTGAAGGACCGTCTCATATTTCCTAACACGTCAGTCCACATAAGACCACACTTAGCCACGCCCCCTCATACACTGATAGGCTGAGCTCCCCTTCTGCGAATGGAGGAGTCATAGGAACCCATAAATTAGTAATGACACAGGACTTTGAGGCTCTTCTTCTGGGTCTATGAACGCGTCACAGACTGTAGAGTCCAGCGCTGTGAAAATTTTAATCTTTTACTGCCTTTTCTAATATAATTGATAAAACTTAATTGAAATTTACTTGATTTATTGATTAGTGGTCAACTTTAGCTACTCATGCACAACTATGGGCACATTCAGGTTTGTGACTTGGAATGTCAATGGAACAAGTACTCAACAAAAAAGATTAGGAATTTTAAACCAGCTTAAAAGACTACAGGCTGTTGTAATGTGGAGTTTCCCAGGTGAACAGACTGAGAGGAAAACAGAACCAAACTCGAACGCAATTGAAAAATGTTTATTTACAGTGAGTGGAAATAAACTATTTACAAACAGGATCTGGGTCTGTGGAGACAGAGGAGGAGGATTACTTTATGACGAGGAGTTTGATCCAACAACTGAATATTCAAGGTCTCTGAGAGGCTTACAGTGAAAGGAGTAAGAACGGCTGATGGACAGGCTGAGGGTTTTTGTCCTTCCAGGATGATGACCAGGCAGACTACAAAGGCAAGTGGTGGAAGGCGTGTGCAGGCAGCTGAGCACCAGGAATCACAGGTAAGTTTATCCTCAGAGTTTTCTTCAATACTTCAGAATACAGGACGGGATCCAGGACATCAAGACTCTGATAATGTGGATACAAAAACAAGGTAAGTCTTTTCAATCTTTGAACGCTATAGAGGGCTGGAGGTATATGTTCCGGCAGGTAGAACAATGATCCAGCAATGACTGGAGCTCAACTGGAGCCTTAAGTAGTCCTGGCACCAATTAGGGAAAATGGTCTCAGCTGCGGCTGCTCATCAGCGCCGCCCCTGCCTTCAGGAACCTGGTGGAAGGAAGATGAAAAAACCTTACATAGGCAGATGTTGTCTTTTTACAAGAGACTCATAAATCTTTTACAACTGCAGATGATCTTAAATCACCTGACTTTCCTGATGTGCTTTGTGCCTGCTATAACTCAAGACAAAGGGGAGTGGCAATATTAATACACAAAAATTTTAATTTTTCAGTACTAGACACAGTTACAGACCCATAGGGTAGATATTCAATAATAAAACTTTGTATAAATAACTACAAGCTGTGTATTGTCAGCATATACTGTATGCCCCAAATGTTCTTTTTTTCATGATTTTTTTCTCAGCATTGTCTGATCACTTGGATTGCTCACTTATACTTGGAGGTGACCTCAACTTTGGTCTAAATGAAGAATTAGACAGATGTAGTAGAGCACGAACTCAGCGTAGTTGGCAGTCCATAAATGTAGTTAAACAGTACATGAATGATTATGGACTTTGTAATGCATGCTGATCTCTTCACCTGAATCGTAGAGAGTATACTTTCTTCTCTTCTGTCCATCACTCTTACTCTCGTCTGGATTATTTTTTAGTCAGCAGCTCATTGTTGATGGACGTCTTGGACACTGAGATTCACCCTATAGCTCTCAGTGATCATGCTCCTGTCGGTTTAAATCTAGCAAACAGAAAAGAAATCCCCAAAAGTATAAACTGGAGATTTAATATATCATTGCTTGAAGATGAAGATTTTATCAAATATTTTACAGAAGAGTGGGCTTCATATCTGGAGTATAATGACGTCCCTGGAACATCAGCATCTGTTCTCTGGGAGGCAGGGAAAGCAGTGATGAGAGGTAAAATAATCTCATTCTCATCACAAAAGAAGAAAACAGAAAATAAACATATTCAGGAATGAGAAGAAACCATTAAATTGTTAGAAGCCTCCCAAGATAAAGACATGCTGGAGAAAATGCGTAAAGCAAAATTAGAATTAAATGAACTTATTAACAAAAAAATTCAATTCTTAATACAAAGACTCAGAAAAGAAAACTTTGAGCAGAACAATAAATCAGGTAGCTTTCTAGCAAAACAGCTTAAAATAAATAAGGAAAAAACAACTATAGTTGGTGTTAAAGACTTGACTGGGAATACAGTTTATGATCCTGAAAGCATAAACAGCATTTACAGAGATTTTTATAAAGCTTTATACTCACCCCAGATAAACCCATCAGATAATGAAATTGATCAATTCCTGGATAAAATATCACTTCCTAAATTATCAGATAATCAATCAATGGAGCTGGACTCACCACTGACACCAGTGGAACTCCAGGAAGCCCTCAAAAGCATGTCCAATAAAAAAGCTCCAGGTCCAGATGGATTTCCAGCAGAGTTCTACAAAGAATTCTGGAATATCCTGGCACCACTATTTCACAGAATGCTACAGGAAACAGAAAAATCACAGACTTCCAGAAAATATAAACTCAGCCAACTCCTGTTAAAACCAGGCAAAGACCCTGTATTACCTAACAGTTATCATCCCATATCTCTTATTAATGTTGATCTTAAAATAATTTGTAAAGCCCTCTCAAAAAGATTAGAAAAGGCAACTCCTCTAATAATACATCCAGACCAAACTGGTTTTATAAAAGGGAGACATTCAGCCACAAATTCACGCAGATTATTTAATTTAATAGATTATTCTTACAGTAAAAACACTGAGACTGCAATATTCTCTCTAGATGCAGAAAAAGCTTTTGATAGAGTTAACTGGAAATTTTTATTTGCAGCCTTACATAAATTTGTTTTTGGAAATTATTTCATAAATTGGTTACAAATATTATACAGTTCTCCTTCAGCATGCATTAGGACAAATAATCAAATATCTGCTAGTTTTGCTCTGCAAAGGGGCACCAGGCAGGGATGTCTACTCTCCCCCTCACTGTTTGCTATTTTCATCGAACCGCTAGCCGCAGCAATCAGGCAAACTACAGATATTAAAGGCATAAAATGCAAGAACGTAGAGCTCAAAATCAGTCTATACGCTGATGATCTGTTGCTCTTCCTCCGGCATTCACAAACCTCCATCTCTCAGGTTATTGGATTGATAAACTCTTTTTCAAGAGTTTCAGATTACTCTATAAACTGGCTAAAATCCACAGTTCTACCAATTAATTGCTCTTTCAACAATTCACTTACTACACAACTGCAGTCAGGGAATATTACTTACTTGGGTATCAAAGTCTTTCCTAGACTGGCAGATTTAACAAAACTAAACCACATCCCACTTTTAAAGAAAATTGAGGATGATCTTTCTAGATGGAAATCTCTACCCATATCTCTCATGGGAAGGATCGCATCAATAAAAATGATGGTTTTGCCTAGAATAAATTATTTATTCTCAATGATCCCAAATAAACCATCATCTGACTGGTTTAGATCCCTGGACTCCTCCATCTCTAAATTTCTCTGGAAAGATAAACCCCCACGTATTAAACTAAAAACACTACAGAAGACCAAAGATAAAGGAGGACTAGAATTACCCAACTTTTATTATTATTTTCTAGCCAACAGGCTAGAATACATCTCAAGATGGATAAAACACACACCCCTTGATGAACCTTGGCTAGACGTAGAACAGACACTTTGCAATAATATAATGATCTCGGACCTTCCATTCATTAGCTCAAACATAAAACGACAGGAATGCTTTAAAAGCATCAATATCAGCTCCTCTCTGACAGCTTGGTGGGAGTTTCTTAAAATGACAGAGTCTTCACTAATCCCATGTAAACGTACACCCATCTGGAACAACCCTGACATCCTACAACAGAATAAGATGATAAACTTCCCAGGTTGGAGGTGTAAAGGAATTGAATATTTGGAACATATATATGAGGAACTAGACTATATACCATCTTTTGATTGGGGTTCCTGGTTGCGATGGCCAGCCCTTTGGCTGGGGTGGCTGCCGGGTTCTAGCGGGGGGTCGGCTGCGGTTGTGTGTGAGTGGTCGATGGTAGTGCGTGGTGGCGGTCGGGGGCGTGGCTTCACTTCGATGGGGTGCTGGCTGGTCAGCCTGATGTGACATTCCTGGTGGGGGGTGTTGTGTGTGTGTGTGTGTGTGTGGGGGGGGGTGCATGGGTGGCATGCCAGGGCCTCTCCGGGCCTGTGGTGTGGGGCTTTAGGGGTGCATTGGTGTGCTGGGCCGGCCTTCCTTATCTGCTGCTCCCTGCTGCTCTGGGCCCCGGCCTGGGGCCAGCTTGCGGTCACTGTTGGGCAGGTGGGGCGCATGGACGGCCCGACAGAGTCTCTGTTGGGCTGTCACTGTGTGCCTGTTTTGCCCCTTTTCCACTGTCAAAGTGTGGATCAGATCAGTTCGTGTCGGTTCAGATCGGCTCGTGTCTGTTGTGTTTCCATTTACATTTCTGGACCGGCTCTGTAGGCGGGGACTAGAATCCAACTGGTCTTACCACCTGGTGGCAGTAGTGCTCCCTTAAGCTACTTACTAGCCACCACTAAACGTATTAGAAGAAGAAGAACACCCTGAAGGTTTTGTCTCATGATGTTGTGGAAGAGATGTCCTGCTCTAATGGAGTACCTCATGAGCTGTAACTTATAAACCTGATTCATAATCCTACCTTACTGCCTTCCTGCTGCTTTAAATCCATGTGTTTCCCATTTTAGTATAGATTTTTACAATAAAGATGTATTAAAAATATCTTTACTTTTATTATTTACAGATATGCACAAGGTTCATGTTAAATTACAAAACATCACACTGTGCTGTAATCTTTGAAACTGTTTTAACAATAAGATACAGACTTGAAAACAATTAGATTAAATTTTGTCCTTGAATTTTAAAGATTTGTCTTTCATTAAATTAAAACATAAATTTATTACTTATTAATCTAAAAAAGTTAAGTCTGGTCCTCTGGACATTCACAAAACAAAACAAACAAACAAACAAAAAACATGTTTTGTTTATTTATTATAAACTGTATTGTTAGTTTTGTGAATGTCCAGAGGACCAGACTTAACTTTGTAGATTTTTCTACCTGGATTATTGAGCAGCATCAGGATATTAATTAATAAATAGTCAGTTGGTCTGTGAACACCATGGGGTCCTAGAAGAGTTGAAGAGGAGGCTGTTGATGTCTGTGCCTCCCTGGTGAAGATGCTGCTCCCACAACCCTGAAGCAGAAGAGGATGGATGGATGGATGGATGGATGATGGATGGATGGATGATGGATGATGGATGATGGATGGATGGATGGATGATGGATGGATGGATGGATGGATGATGGATGGATGGATGATGGATGATGGATGG
>NC_056519.1:31669268-31677220 GCF_014905685.2 Nematolebias whitei
GGATGGATGGATGGATGATGGATGGATGGATGATGGATGATGGATGGATGGATGATGGATGGATGATGGATGGACAGATGGATGGATGGTGAAGGAGGAGACCACCAAACAGCAGGAGTGGTCAGTTCAGGTGAACTCCTGCCTGTTTGCTTCAGATCAGCTGTTCAAATCTCTGCAGGTTCAAATAAAAGGTGCACCAGGACTTTCAGCTGAATCTCTCGGGCCACAGTTGTACGGACGATAAACGATAACTGATAAATGATAACTGTCCTTTCTGAATTTTTGACTGTTTTTGTGTCACTTCATCCTAGAACAAAACATTTATAACATAATAACAGTTGAGCAGATTCTAGTAATCTTTTCTTAGGATTCATTAAAGATCAAATGCAATTGGAAATTCTTCTCAACTTCCAGTATGAATTTAAACAAACACTATCTGCACTTAACATTGTAAAATTTGTTTAGGAAATTTAATGTTCAAGGACACTGCTTAAGAAAAAAATTGTTTAATAGGAAAAGTAAGAAGTGAAAAATGTATAAAAATAAAAACTACTGCGTCCAACTAATGATTGTGTATCTGTGTGTCCCTCGTCTCACGGGCTTCATCCAGAAGAAGACACAAGTGTTGTTCCTGCTGTGTCCGCTTCAGTTCTTCATGTTCATTCAGTGATGAAAGAAGACTTTTCTTTACTGGACTCTTTTCTCTTTCTCTTCACTAGAAAGAAGAAACAGGTGGTTAATTCAAGCTACATACTGTTTTTGAATAAATGCATGAAACAAAGAAAGGTGCTGCTAACAGCTATAATAGATATATTAATAATAATAAACTGATCAAATAAGAAAATGAAAAATAAATTGATTTAAAAATAATGAAAATAATAATAATGGATATATGAATCAGAAAGTATTATACAGATGCAGATATTCTTTATTGTTATTCGCACCACATGTGGTTCATGTGGTGGATCAAAATTATGTTCACAGGGTCCCAGTTACATCCAACAATAAAATATAAAAGATTTGTCTCAGGTTGGGTTTTGTGTGGCCCCCCTCTCTTGGATCAGTTTTGGCCCCCATTTTGTGGGTCGTGCTCCCCTCCGGTGGTGGGCTCCCCGGCCGCCAGTGCATTGGCAGCTCTCAGCAGCTGGGGCTGGGTGGTGGGGTGTGTGCGGGCCCACCCTGGTGGCTGCCTGCGGGGTCCTGGGTGCCCTTGCTCTGTCGGGCCTCTGTTGTGGGGTGGTATGACCTCGGGACTCGGGGCTTGGTGTCCATGGCCGGATCCACTCTGGAGGGGCAGTTTGCCGGCGGGGCCTGTTGACTCGTCACTACGGCCTCCTGGGGGTTTCTGCATTGTGGTTGCTGGGGATCACCCGGGGCTTCCCTTTGCTTCTCTCTCTGGGGGGTGCGGGTGTCCCTGTTGGGGGACTACCGGAGTTCCGGACTTGGGGGCCGCTGTGTGTCTGTGGTTCTGGTCTTCCCTGTGTTACCTTCGTGTCCTGTGGGGACGGGTTTATGGGTCCCCACATCCACTATTGAACATTTTTATGGAGAAACCTTATAGTGATAAGCATGCTCACATAGGTGTTTAGATTCAGGTGTTTATCAGATACACACTCAGTTGGGTTGTGGTGGCCATCAAATGTATCTTGTATTACCATGTACTGTATAAAATACTTTCTAATGATGTTATAAGTATCATTATATAAGTTGTTTGTTGTTGTGGTTTCTCGGTTTTTTTTTTTTTCCGCAGGTCTAGAGTCAGACTTCAATGATGTTGATTTGTGTTCTCTTTATCCCTCTCTCTCTCCTCTATTCCTATCTCCTTCTTTACATTTTAACTCTTCTCACTTTTCTGCTTTGTTATCTTCTTTGTTTTCCGTCCCCGTGTCCATTACATCTGGAACAAACCCAAAGCATATTCTAATAAAATTTAATTTATATATCAAGTGGAGCATTAAGGCCAGACATAATGCTCTGCTTGTGAAAGTAAATCTGTTGGGCATCACTTTGACACTCAGACAATAATTCTAAGTGTCACAATGCCGGACAGGACAAGGAAAAAAAATAGTAGGATGGAGTACATTTCAGCCTTTTATTTCAACTTGTATCTCCTTCCTGATGTAAGTGGCCAGCGCTGCAATGATGTCATTTTGGCTTCTATTAGAAAGCATTGACATGTGGGCCACGTCTTTGTGGCTTTTACATTGGCAACTTTCTCAATATGCATTTTCAGCACACCGTCATATCTGGAAAATTCATCCATCAGTTCAAGAAAGTTACCACGGTTGTTACTAGATGTGCTCTCATCACTCCCTCGGAAAGCTTGTCCCTGTCGTACTGTGAGATCAATTAGCCTGGTCAGGATTTCTCTGTCTGTTGAGAATCTATGGAGTATTCTCAAGAGGAAGATGAGGGGCACCAGAGCCAACATCAAAGAAGAGCTGACAGCATCAAGGAAATCTGGGCTTCCATAACTCCCAGTCAATGCCACAGGCTGATTGCCTCAATGCCACGTCGCATCGAGGCAGAGATTAAGACAAAGGGATTCACAACCAACTATTGAAGATTGACATATTGTTTTGAAAGTACAATATATTGATTGATTTGTTGTGATCCTAATTTCTTTTTTTTTTTTTCTGCAACAGCAGTAATTTGTGCTGATGTCTTTACAGTATTCTAATTTTTTGAAATCCTGTTTTCGTGGGTTTCATGAGCTGGAAGCCCAAGTTATGTCAAAATAAATAAATACTTGAAATAGTTTAAATTGTGGTCCCTGAATCTATCATCTATTAAAGAGTAACTTTTTGAATGGAATGATGGAAGTTATAAAACTTTTCCATGATATTCTAATTTTACATCCAGCACCTGTACACATACACACAGCAACCAGGCCTGAGTGAATTCTTGTATTCTGCTTGTTCAGGGTAAGTTTTTTTTAAACTGGGGTTTGTCTGTGTTTTCTATTGTGGTCACTTTAGTGACCCGAGTTCAGCAGTCTAACAGCTCATAGGATGAAACTGTCTTAATGATCTTCTCCGCCCTCCTCAAAATCCTTCCAGTTTGCAGCCGGGCAGCTTCCGTCCCAGAGCTGCAGCTGGTCATGATGCTCTCCATGGTTCCTCTGTAGAATGTGGTGGGAGGTGTGGTCTCTTCAGCCTACAGAGGAAGTGCAGACACTGCTGGGCTTTCTTCAGTGTTTCTTGACCAATGCAGCTGATTGGTTATGCACATCCCAAAGAACCTGTTGCCCTCCACCACCTCCACCTGTGTTTTATGAGCAGCAGCATGTGATGCTATTCTGTTTACCTGAAGTCAATATTGAGCTCTTTGGTTTTGTTGACATTCAGAATCAGCCCCCCCCCCCCACCACCACCACCACCACCACCACCAGTTCACAAGGTCTACAATTAAGATTATACCACAGTTCATTTAGCTTGCTCATTTGGTAAGACCCCAATATGGGATCAGAGCTGGTGACGTCCATCACCTTGAGGGTTGACTTCACTGGACGATGACCGGACCCTTCTGACTGGCTCCATGACCGGCCAGCGCAGCAGGACAGCAAGGTGATGAAAGCACCCAGTTGTGGCATCCAACCTCCATACACAAGAACACTCCGTCACCAGCAGCCCTAAGTGGCTGCAAACACCCTCCCTCCAAAACATAACGGACTGCCCCTCTGTGTTTCTGAGACCTTTACTCGGGGGCTGCTCCTGTCCTTCACCCTCTGATGAGTCGTACACAAACATCACATTTTGAACATGCTTGGTTTTATATTAGGAAAAAGAAGATTGTGTTCACTTGTATTTCTTCAAGTTTTACGGTTTGATACCAAGTTGTGTAAGTGTGGGAACTGTCCATGATGCATTGCAACCGAGGTTTGATCTAGTGACATCCAGTAACACACAGAGGTGACATGGAAACGCAGTGCCATTTTTCAGGAACCACTTGTAATTTAAGCCTTAATGTAGAGTTGTTTAGTTCACCAGAAGCCTCGCCTGGACAAAAACTTCCAGTCTTCTCTCCATATTCTGCGGTTGATGTCACCATTAATAAAGTAAATAACTCTAGTTAACTATTTGACAAAGCATCACTTCAAACATGACCACACTCCTTTTATTATTTTTATAAAACACTCAAAACAACGACAGTTCTTCATTCATATTTTAGTCTGACACTTAACAACTCAAACATGTCACATTTTGTTGGAAATGCAAGAAGTCCAAAACAGATAAGATGTTAGCCCATCAATTCCAAACTACATAGGAACAAATGCAAACACAGTTTTACAAAAAGAATCTAGAGCAGCTAGCAGATTTCATGTGACAACATCTGAAACATGATCTTTCAGTGTGAGACAAGTTCATGGTGGATGTTCCCATCGGCCCAGCAGCTTCCTCCGGCTGCCGACACGGCGCCACAGGCTGCAAGCTCTCTGGGCGATGGTGACCCTGCGAGGCAGGCGGAGGCTCCTCAGGGGCGCTCTTAAACATGACAGAACACCTGGTTCCACAGGTTGATCCAGCTGTTCAAGGGAAATGTGGTTGATTTTTTGGAGCTGTTTGCTGTAGTAGTTCCTGAGGTCACATAGCTCCTCAACTGCTGTGTCAGAGATGGCAGAAGCCTGGGAGGGAGAGCCGGACAGTACAGGGACGGGGGCATCGCACAGATAATTCCTGCCTGCTGTTGCTTCAGTAGAACTCAATTGTCTCCTCGGTGTCTGAGAACTGGATGATCTATGTTTAGTACCAAGTTTGACTTGATCCAACTCACTGATATCCACATCATGTCCTCTGTTCATCTCTAAATCTTCTACTCCATGTTGGAATGTGACTCTCGGCTCTTCCTGTCCATGTCTGTAAGCAGGCTGGCCTTTTGCTCCTCGTGTTCTCCTGTCCACCATCAGGTCTCGTTGCCTTGAGAAGCTGCTCTGCTTTTTGAATAGTTTCTGTCTGGTTTGTGCAGGACAGCTGTTCCTAATGGCAGTAGGGTTGAAGGTCTCACTGCCCACCTCCTCTCTGACTTTAACAGCTGATGTGTTCTGTAACCATGAAATCCAGTGTTAGTGAAGAGCATCAAAAAGAAGAAGCATTAAAACTCAGAATTGTTCAGTTATATGTGGTCAGTAAGAGGAAATCAAACATTTAGGCAGTTAGCTGAAAATGCCATGAAAGGTTAGTAACGATCATCACATGCTTTAGAGTGAGGCCGTTCAGAGGCCAGAAAGAAGGGATGGGTGATGATCACGTTTCCACTCGAGTCACAATATTTTGACATTTAGATTGAAAATTTTAACTACAGCTTCCAAATGTAAGGACAAACCTGAATCAGTGTGAGTGACAACTTTTTTATTCTTTCACTGCAGATTTAATATCATAATGTCAGAATTATTTTAAAATATCCCACGCCTCAATTGATGAGGCAGCTGCCTTGAGCTGTGGCCGCAAGGTTGTTGGTGCTTCTCGCGGAGGCCATCCTCGATGGTGGACATGCCCCGGGTTAGGAAGGCTGTCAAGCTGAAGAAGGAGTCCTATCAGGCCTTGTTGGCTGGTGGGACTCCAGAGGCAGCTGAGGAGTACCGGCAAGCCAGTAGGCAGCAGCCATGTCTGATGCTGAAGCAGAAGCTCAGATGTGAGAAGATTTCACTAAGGGCTTGGATAGAGACTCTCGATTGGATTTGTTAAGATTCTGGCAAACCATCAGGCGGCTGAGGAGGGGAAAGCAACACTTTACTAACACAGTTCAGTGGAAGTGGGGTGCTGTTGACCTCAACCAGTGATGTCATGAGGAGGTGGAAGGAGTACTTCTAAGCTCCTCAATCCCACCGGCACATCTTCCATGGAGGAAGCCGAGTCGGGGGACTTCGGGGTTGGTCTGTCCATAACCGTGGCTGAGGTAATTAAAAAGCTCCTAAAGCCCCCAGTATACTGCCGCGTACATCCATACGCAGAGGTACGAGCGTACCCCCCAGGGCATGTCCGTGCAAAGCTCAAATTTTTACGACCGCATACGCGTACGCGGTGTCGCACAATAAACTGCCCAGCGACGGACTGTTTTGTATGCGACACCAATGCATTAAATTCCCCTTCTTCATCTCTGATCTGGCCTTTTCTTTTGTTTTTTTGCCAAGAGGCAGTGATCTCTTCCTCCTCCGTTGATGCCATGACTGAAACGGTGAGAATTGGAGGAATTTGTCACGAGAGAATTAAACTCAGGTCCAGCGTGGCTGCAGGAGGGTCTGGAGATTTCCTGGTGGGCTGGTCTGATGTGTGGGCTGTAGAGCCAGCCCACACATCAGTTTTTTTTATTTTGTAGATCTTTTTATTAACAACATATAAACACAGAACACTGCTGCGGCTGAGGCTGCCAGCGCTCGCTTTTTTTCTTTTTTCCGACCTGTCAATCAATCCAGTAGGCGTGTCATCAAATGACCAAACGGCGACCTCAATTTGTCCCAAAGGTAAACGCCCCTTGTCTGTGAAGATGCTCTGCAGCTGCTCAGGTACGCTGGAGTATGAAGTCTGAACCCTCTGCGTACAGTACACGCGTCCGTCCGTTCACACGTACATATGCGGCAGTATACTGGAGCCTTTAGTCTCCTTGTAAGGTCTATTCAGTAGTACTGGAGAAGTGAGTCTGATTGATGGTAGAACCTCAGATTCAGGAGGAACAATGTAGGTTCTGTCCTGGCCATGGAACATTGGACCAGCTCTTTACTGTCACAAGGGTCCTCAAGGGGTCATGGGAGTTTACCCATCCAGTCTACAGGTGTTTTGTGGACTTGGAGAATTCATCTGACCTTGTTCCTCAAGGTACACTGTGGAGGGCGCTGCGTGAGTATGGGACTGTGGGTCCATTACTACAGTCCCTATACCGGCAATGTGAGAGTTTGGTTCATATACATTTTCCAATTAATTTTAGAAAAAGACATGGATGTCAGGACATCCACGAAGATAACTCTAATTTGTGAGTAGTTTCTCTTTCCAAATATAAATGTATATGTTAGACAATTAAAAAAAGTGCTCCTCAGCACAGTGAACTCATGTCACCCTGTCTAAGGTAAATACTATCATCAGGAAAACTTCAAAACAAACCTAGCTTTTAAAACAAGGGTTTGTGTGGTGCCTATATTGTTCTCATCACCAAAGCCTGTTGGTAAAACATACAAACCGGATTCCAAAAAAGTTGGGACACTAAACAAATTGTGAATAAAAACTGAATGCAATGATGTGGAGATGGCAAATGTCAATATTTTATTCGTAATATAACATAGATGACAGATCAAAAGTTTAATCTGAGTAAATGTAACATTTTAAAGGAAAAATATGTTGATTCCACATTTCACAGTGTCAACAAACCCCAAAAAAGTTGGGACAAGTAGCAATAAGTTGCTGGCAAAAGGAAATTGAGCAAATAACGAACAGCTAGAAGACCAATTAACACTAATTAGGTCAATTGACAACATGATTGGGTATAAAAAGAGCTTCTCAGAGATTCAGTGTCTCTCAGAAGCCAAGATGGTAAGAGGATCACCAATTCCACCATTGTTGCACAGAAAGATAGTGCAGCAATACCAGAATGATGTTACCCAGCGTAAAATAGCAAAGACTTTTAAGTTATCATCATCAACCGTGCATAACATCATCAAAAGATTCAGAGAATCTGGAACAATCGCTGTGCGTAAGGGTCAAGGCCGTAAAACTCTACTGGATGCTCGTGATCTCCGGGCCCTTAAATGTCACTGCACCTCAAACAGGAATGCCACTGTCAAGAAAATAACAGAATGGGCTCAGGAATACTTCCAGAAAGCATTGTCAGTGAACACAATCCACCGTGCCATCCGCCGTTGCCAGCTGAAACTCTACAGTGCAAAGAGGAAGCCATTTCTAAGCAAGCTCCACAAGCTCAGACGTTTGCACTGGGCCAGGGGTCATTTAAAATGGAGTGTGGCA
>NC_056519.1:31677620-31694901 GCF_014905685.2 Nematolebias whitei
TACAGGTCCTTCTCAAATAATTAGCATATTGTGATAAAGGTCATTATTTTCCATAATGTAATGATAAAAATGAAACTTTCATATATTTCAGGTTCATTGCACACC
Organism: Nematolebias whitei; assembly: GCF_014905685.2. Taxonomy (NCBI): domain Eukaryota; kingdom Metazoa; phylum Chordata; class Actinopteri; order Cyprinodontiformes; family Rivulidae; genus Nematolebias; species Nematolebias whitei. Next base: position 31,677,726 of record NC_056519.1, read on the forward strand.
AACTGAAATATTTCAGGTCTTTAATTGTTTTAATACTGATGATTATGGCATACAGCTCATGAAAACCCAAAATGGCGATTGTTCCAGATTCTCTGAATCTTTTGATGATGTTATGCACAGTTGATGATGATAACTTAAAAGTCTTTGCTATTTTACGCTGGGTAACACCATTCTGGTATTGCTGTACTATCTTTCTGTGCAACAATGGTGGAATTGGTGATCCTCTTACCATCTTGGCTTCTGAGAGACACTGAATCTCTGAGAAGCTCTTTTTATACCCAATCATGTTGTCAATTGACCTAATTAGTGTTAATTGGTCTTTCAGCTGTTCGTTATATGCTCAATTTCCTTTTGCCAGCCACTTATTGCTACTTGTCCCAACTTTTTGGGGACTTGTTGACTCTGTGAAATTTTGAATCAACATATTTCCTTTAAAATGTTACATTTACTCAGATTAAACTTTTGATCTGTCATCTATGTTACATTACGAATAAAATATTGACATTTGCCATCTCCACATCATTGCATTCAGTTTTTATTCACAATTTGTTTAGTGTCCCAACCTTTTTGGAATCTGGTTTGTACATATAAACATATACATACATACAGTATATACATACTAGGGCATTAACAGAGTACTCGAGTAATCTACACATCGATTGCTAGGACCTCTATCGATGTTAAAAATGTAAAGTCGGGTATCCGTAGTGACGTCATATTATGTGACCACGTATGACCGTAGGGGGCGGTGTTGCACTGTTGCAGGTCACAGAGTATGGTGTAACACCGGGTCCAATCCACAGAACCAGAACCAGTTTCGGTTTAAGTTTCGTTTTTGACGTGCTGCATTTCTTCACGTTTGCAGTTTAATAATAATAACTAATGGTTTCGTTTTTCCTGTGACTTATTTGCAGTATGATAAATGGTAGGAGCATAATATACGCTCCCAATGTTTTGTTGGTCTTTTTTTTGTAAATAATTACAGTTTTTTGCGGTTTTATTTATTTATTTATTTTTGTATCTTGAGATCTATGACGTCATCAAATACTCGAGTTCTACTCGGGTTTTATTATGTTAATGTCGAGTTTAAAAATTATATACTCGTTCAACCCCTAATATACATATATAGATACGCACACACGCACACACGCACACACGCACACACACACACACACACACACACACACACACACACACACACACACACACACACACACACACACACACTCATACAGCTCTCTACTACACACACACACACACACACACACACACACACACACACACACACACACACACACACACACACACACACACACACACACACACACACACACACACACACACACACACACACACACACACACACACACACACACACACACACACAGGTGCTGGTCATAAAGTTAGAATATCATGAAAAAGTTAATTTATTTCAGTAATTCCATCCAAAAACTGAAACTTGTATATTATATTCATTCATTACACACAGACTGATATATTTCAAATGCTTATTTCTTTTAATGATGATGATTATCACTGACAATTAATGAAAACTCCAAATTCAGTATCTCAGAAAATTAGAATTTAGTGAAAAGGTTCAATATTGAAGACACCTGGTGCCACACTCTAATCAGCTAATTAACTCAAAACACCTGCAAAGGGCTTTAAATGTTTTTTCAGTCTAGTTCTGTAGGCTACAGAATCATGGGGAAGACTGCTGAATTGACAGTTGTCCAAATGACGACCATTGACACTTTGCACAAGAAGGGCAAGACACAAAAAGGTCATTGCTAAAGAGGCTGGCTGTTCAGAGCTCTGTGTCCAAGAACATTAATGGAGAGGCAAAGGGAAGGAAACGATGTGGTAGAAAAAAGTGTACAAGCTATAGGGATAACTGCACCCTGGAGAGGATGGTGAAATAAAACCCATTCCAAAATGTGGGGGACATTCACAAAGAGTGGACTGCAGCTGAAGTCAGTGCTTCAAGAACCACCACGCACAGACATATGCAAGACATGGGTTTCAGCTGTCACATTCCTTGTGTCAAGCCACTCTTGAACAAGAGACAGTGTCAGAAGCATCTCACCTGGGACTGCTGCCGAATGGTCCAAAGTTATGTTCTCTGATGAAAGTAACTTTTCATTTCCTTTGGAAATCAAGGTCCCAGAGTGGAGGAAGAGATGAGAGGCACAGAATCCATGTTGCTTGAGGTCCAGTGTCAAGTTTCCACAGTCTCTGATGGTTTTGTCATGTCATCTGCTGGTGTTAGTCCACTGTGTTTTCTGAGGTCCAAGGTCAACGCAGCCATCTACCAGGAAGTTTTAGAGACTTCATGCTTCCTGATGCTGACCAACTTTATGGAGATGTAGATTTAATTTTCCAACAGGACTTGGCTCCTGCACACAGTGCCAAAGCTACCAGTACCTGGCTTAAGGACCATGGTATCCCTGTTCTTAATTGGCTAGCAAACTGGCCTGACCTTAACTCCATAGAAAATCTATGAGGTATTGTGAAGAGGAAGATGTGATACTCCAGACCCAACAATTCAGAAGAGCTGAAGGCCACTATCAGAGCAACCTGGGCTCATAACACCTGAGCAGTGCCACAGACTGATCAACTCCATGCCACGCTGCATTGCTGCAGTAATCCAGGCAAAAGGAGTCACAACTAAGTATTGATGCTATACATGCTCATACTTTTCATGTTCATACTTTTCATGTTCAAACTTTTTAATTGGCCAACATTTCTAAAAAATCCCTTTTTTAATTGGTCTTAAGTAATATTCAAATTTTCCGAGATACTGAATTTGGGGTTTTCATTAGTTGTCAGTTATAATCATCAACATTAAAAGAAATAAACATTTGAAATATATCAGTCTGTGTGTAATGAATGAATATAATATACAAGTTTCACTTTTTGAATGGAATTACTTAAATAAACTTTTTCATTATATTCTAATTTTATGACCAGCACCTGTAGGCATATTATTTAAACAAGATGTAGTGTCTTTGCTAATTTCAGTTTAGAGCTTGCAGAAACAATCAAGACAGTGCCATGCCAAGAGAAGAGAACAGAAGTGACTGTACTTTGCTGACTTGTCTTCTGGGTGGGCTGCTGGGGGGGAGCTACTGAAGCTTTGTCTTGACTTTCTTGGACATAGGGGCGTCTCCAGTGCTTTGAACTGATCTTTTTCCTTTTTTGACTTTGCCCTGGCCACTTGCAGCTTTTACCTGTAGAATATTACCAACAGACTTTAAACTCCAAGAGTCTACATCTAGATGATGTGAACAAAGGGAACACTCAAAACAAAGACAGAACTTGAGAGAACTTGTATAGGACAGGACAGGACAGGACAGGAGTGCATTAATATGTTTCATTTACTTTATGGATCCAGACAACTTTCAGACTCCTTCCTTAGGATTTCTGCATCACTAAACTGGTCTTAATGCAGAAAATACGAGGTAACAGATGAACCGAGATGGGGTAGAGGTAGGGTAGCCGTCTCGGGACCTGAAAGTCCCAGGTTCAATCCCCAGCCATTTACACATGTCGTAGTGTCTCTGAGCAAGACACCTAATCCCCAATTGCTCTCCAGGCACTTACACAGCTGCCCACTGCTCCACCTGGGTGTATCCCAGGTGTGATGGGTTAAATGCAGAGAACAAATTTTGTCATTGTATGGGAACATACAAAGATAACACATAGCACTTATAACTAGTAAAGCACCTAGAGCAACTTTGACAAGGACTGTAAAGTGGCGGTCATTTAAATTTTTTTGATTAGTTATTACTATGTGTTAGGGATTACTACCAGCTACCACAATACCAAGTTTTAGCTCAACATGTCTAAAAATGGCTTAGTTAAAGCTACAGTAGTCCCTCGCTACTTCGTGGTTGGACTCTTGCGGACTTGCTCTTTTGCAGTTTTTCAAAGTACACTACTGTAAGATTGTACACGACAAAAATAAATTAAAAAATTTAAAAATAAAAACGCTGCTATTTTGTAGTTTTCCTCAATAAGCCTATGCTGTATCCCCAGTCTAAAGGACTACATTTCCCAGAAGGCAAAGTTGCTTTCTGCTAGAGGGAAAGTTTTGATTCGATCCAAAAACCTTTGGCTCTTAGTGACTTTATACATAGTGACAAAGAATTCATAATGACTTCAGTGCTCAGTGGATGCAGAGAGCTGATCAGAACAGGACGAGAATCGGACCAAAACTGAGTTGGTCTGCCAAACTGGAACTGAGCCGGACTGGGACCGAGCTGTGTGTTCTGCAGAGCTGGTGAGTAAAAAGACATTACTACTCCCATTCATCCATCCATCCATGCATTAATTTTTACCAGCTTCTTCCATTTTGGGTCACGGGGGTCGCCGGTGCCCATGTCCAGCAATCACTGTGCGAGGGGCAGGGTACACCCTGGACAGGTCTCAAGTCCATCACGCACTTTGAGTATCTCGATAAGATAAAAAGGCGCTATATACGTACAGTCCATTTACCATTAAAGTTGATAGAAGATATAAAAAACATAATTAATAAATAAAGTTATGAGATCCTTTTCGAAGTGGATAACAATAGGTGGCTGCCATTCTAAAGTATAGGGCATTCAGTGCAGTACTTTACTTTAGAATTGTCAGTCCCAAAACTAGCAAACTTGCCTAAACAAACCACCATCCTATACAGCACTAGTAAAAGTCACTAATGATATTCTCATAGCCTCAGACAATGGACTTGTGTCTATACTGGTCCTGTTAGACCTCAGCGCTGCATAAAGTTGATCACAATATTTTACTACAGAGGCTTGAATAAGATATTGGGATTACAGGAACAGCTCTAAAATAGTTTAAATCATATCTATCTGATAGATTCCAGTTTGTAAATGTAAATAATAAATCTTCTTCATACACCAAAGTTAGTCATGGAGTTCTTCAGGGCTCAGTGCTTGGGCCAATACTCTTTAATAACTTTACCTAATGGAAGCATACAGTATATAAAGTAAACAGCATGGGATACATTTTTATTGTTATGCTGATGACACACAATTACATTTGTCCATTAAACCCAATGAATCCAATCAGCTACTTAGACTACAAGCATGTCTTAAAGACATAAAAACCTGGATGACCCTTAATTTTCTCCTTTTGAACACAGACAAGACTGAGGTTTTAGTTTTTGGACCTGAGCCAGTTAGGACTAATTTTTCAGTCTTTCTCCCTCCTTAGATGGCATTAATCTGTCCTCCAGCTCTAATGTTAAAAATCTTGGTGTTATCTTTGATCAGAACATGTCTTTTATCCCCCACATTAAAAATGTTACTAGAACTGCCTTCTTCCACCTGCGTAATATCACTAAAATTAGAAACATCTTATCTAAAAATAATGCAGAAAAACTGGTCCATGCATTTGTCATGTCTAGACTGGACTATAGCAAAGGTTTATTATCTGGGTGTCCAAATACTTCTTTAAAACGTCTTCAGTTGATCCAAAATGCTGCTGCCAGAGTCTTAACCGGAGTTAGTAGGAGAGATCATATTTCTCCAGTTTTAGTTTCTCTCCATTGGCTCCCTGTCAAATCCAGAATATAATTCAAAATCTTACTTCTAACCTACAAAGCTCTCAACAACCTAGCTCCATCTTATATTACAGATCTTATTGTTCCATATTTTCCTAACAGAGCACTTCGCTCTCAGACTGCAGGTTTACTTGTGGTTCCTAGAATTTACAAAAACAGAATGGGAGGCAGATCTTTCAGTTCTCAGGCTCCTCTCTTGTGGAACCAACTTCCAGTTTCTGTCCGTGAGGCTGACACATTATCCAGAGTTTTAAAACTAGGCTTAAGACTTTCCTTTTTGATAAATCCTATAGTTAAGGTCGGTTTGGGTTTCCTGAGCTGTCCCTTAGTTATGCTGCTATAGGCTTAGACTGCTGGAGGACAAACACAATTTTCACTCTACTACAGTCTTTATTTACTCTGCTCAACCTGTTTTGTATTTGTAATTATTTTTTCGATCCTTAACATGTGTTTTTTTGTCTTTCATACACACCTGGACCTATATCTGGACCTACCATTCTGTGTTCGTCTGTCTCTCCTTCCTGTCCTCTCAACCAGCCGGTCAAAGCTTGTCCGCTTGTCCTGAGCCTGGTTCTGCTGGAGGTTTCTTCCTTTTAAAAGGGAGTTTTTCCTTTCAACTGTTGCCACTGTGCTTGCTCAGGATGGGAGAATGCAACGAAGCCAAGATTTAACTTGTCTGCTGGCCTCCTCAGATAGAGAACTTTAGTAATTGGCTTTTATGTATGTGAATGTTCCTGTAAAGTGCACTGAGACAACTTTGTGATTTTGCACTATATAAATAAACTGAATTGAATTATTTCACTTTTACAAGATAAGATCAGTTAAACCAGCCACTAGGGAGCACAAGCCAGTGTATCTCTTGTGCTGGTCCCAAGCCCAGGTAAATGGTGAGGGCTGTGTCAGGAATGGCATCCGATGTAAAACACTTTTGCCAAAACAATAATGCGAGTTCATCAAAGTGAAACCATACCGGATTTGTCGAGGCCCGGGTTAACAACGGCCACTACCGGTGCTGTTGACAAACAGGGTGCCAGCGGAAATTGTGCTACTGTTAGTCGAAGACCACGAGGAGGGAAACGTGTCAGGTGACAGAGGGAGAAGAGGAAAGTGAAGCATGTAGGACAGAGTTGCAACTCTAAATGTGGGGACAATGACAGGCAAAGGTAGAAAGTTGGCTGGCATGATGCAGAGAAGGGTGGTAGATGTTTTATGCGTCCAAGAGACCAAGTGGAAGGGTAGCAAGTCTCGCAGCATTGGAGCAGGGTTCAAACTGTTTTACCATGGTGTGGATAGAAAGAGAAATGGGGTAGGGGAGGTCCTAAAGGAGGAGTTGGCAAAGAACGTAGTAGAAGTGAAGAGAGTGTCAGATAGGATGATGTGCCTGAAGGTAGAAGTAGAAAGTCTGATGCTAAACATCATCAGTGGTTATGCTCCACAGGTTGGATGTGATGAGGAGGAGAAAGATACATTTAGGAAAGATCTGAATGAAGTGATAGAGATTATTCCCAGGGAGGAGAGAGTGGTGATCGGAGCAGACCTGAATGGACATGTTGGTGAAGGAAACAGAGGGGATGAGGAAGCGATGGGTAGGTTTGGTGTCAAGGAAAGAAACCTGGAAGGACATATGGTGGTGGATTTTGACAAGAGAATGGAAATGGCTATAGTCAATACCTATTTCCAAAAGAGGGAGGAACATAAAGTGACCTATAAGAGTGGAGAAAGGAGTACGCAAGTCGACTACATTCTGTGTAGAAGAGGAAACCTGAGGGAGATTGGAGACTGTAAGGTTGTGGCAGGGGAGAGCGTGGCCAGACAGCATTGGATGGTTGTGTGTAGAATGACTGGTGTTGTGAAAAAGAGTAAAATCAGAGAAGAATACCAAATGGTGGAAGATGAAGAAGGAAGAATGTTGAATGTTGTGAGAAATTCAGAGAGGAGCTGTTAAAGGCTCTGGGTAGTAAGAAAGAACTTCCAGATGACTGGGCTACTACAGCAACAGTAATTAGAGAGACAGGTAGGAAGGTATTTGGTGTGTCATATGGACAGAGAATGGGTGATAAGGAAACCTGGCGGTGGAATAGTGAAGTGCAGGACGCCGTTCAAAGAAAGAGATTAGCCAAGAAGAAATATGACAGTGAGAGGACTGAAGAGAGGAGACAGGAATATAAGGAGATGGGACGTAGAACAAAGAGAGAGGTAGCTAAGGTAAAGCAGAGGGCATATGATGAGTTGTATGGGAGACTGGACAATAAAGAGGGTGAGAAGGACTTGTACCGATTGGCAAGACAGAGGGATCAGGCTGGAAATGATGTGCAGCAGGTTAGGCTTATTAAAGATAGGAATGGTAATGTTCTAACAAGTGAGGAGAGTGTGACGGGAAGATGGAAGGAGTACTTTGAGGAGCTTATGAATGAAGAGAATGAAAGAGAAAAAAGAGTTGAGGTCATAGAAACTGTGGACCAGGAAGTGGGAAAGATTAGTGAGGGTGAAGTCCGGAAAGCTCTGAAAAGAATGAAGAAGGGGAAGGCAGTAGGACCTGATGACATACCAGTGGAGGTTTGGAAATGTCTTGGAGAGATGGCAGTGAGGTTTTTTACTCAAATATTCAATGGCATATTTGAGGGTGAGAAAATGCCTCAGGAATGGAGAAGTGTGCTGGTGCCCATTTTTAAGGACAAGGGTGATGTACAGAGTTGTAGCAACTACATGAGCCACACATTGAAGATCTGGGAGAGAGTTGTGGAAGTTAGACTTAGACGAGAGGTGACCAATTGTGAGAAGCAGTATGGTTTCATGCCAAGAAAGAGCACCACAGATGCCATCTTTGCTTTGAGGATGCTGATGGAGAAGAAAAGAGAGGGTCAGAAAGAACTCCACTGGGTCTAAAAAAAGTTAAATCTGGTCCTCTGGACATTCAAAAAACAAAACAAAGCAAAACAACAACAAAATCTAGAAACGTTTACTCCTCTCTCAAACCATTGTTCCTCTCTATCCAGGATGTGAACATCTTCATCCCTGAACGAGTGACCGCTGGTCTGGAGATGAGTGTAGACCGCAGAGTCCTGGTCAGATGGTGTTGATCTTCTGTGCTGGGCCATCCTTTTGGCCAGTGGCTGTTTAGTTTCCCCGATGTAAGACTGATCACAGCCCTCCTGACACTGAACAGTCAACCTACTTCACATATGGGGAGCAATATTATAGGCAGAAACATGGGTGTGCTATGGGGTCTCCAGTTTCTCCTATTGTTGCCAACCTGTACATGGAGGAGGTAGAAAAGAGAGCCTTGACGTCCTTCTCAGGGACACCACCAAGTCATCGGTTCAGGTATGTTGACGACACCTGGGTTAAAATTAAATCTCAGGAAGTCCAACATTTTACTGACCACATCAACTCTGTGGATAAATACATCAAGTTCACATGAGAAGATGTAAAAAATGGTAGGTTGGTTTTCTTAGACTGAGAGGTCTCAGTCTCAGATAGAAGACATTTGCAAACTGAGGTGTACCGCAAACCCACCCACACAGACCAGTATTTGCAGTTTGACTCCTATCACTCATTAGATCATAAGTTGGGAGTCATCAGAACTCTTTACCACAGAGCAGACAGCGTCCCCACTAACTCAGGAGCCATGCAGAAGGAGAAATCCCACACAAGACAGGTTCTCTAGAGCAATGTGGATATCCTAACTGGGCCTTCCTGAAAGCAGAGACGAAACCCAAACAGGACTCCAGTCAGCCATCAGGTGAAAAGGAGGAACCCAGACCCAGACCAGTGATCATTCCGTATGTTGCGGGAGTATCAGAGAAACTGAGACGTTTATTTTCTAAACACAACGTCCCAGTGGCCTTTAAACCCCAAAATACATTACGGCAAAGACTGGTTCATTCCAAAGATCCAGTCCCCCAGCACAAACAGAGTAATATTGTGTATGCTGTTCAGTGTCAGGAGGGCTGTGATCAGTCTTACATAGGGGAAACAAAACAGTCACTGGCCAAAAGGACGGTCCAGCACAGAAGATCAACACCATCTGACCAGGACTCTGCGGTCTACACTCATCTCCAGACCAGCGATCACTCGTTCAGGGATGAAGATGTTCACATCCTGGATAGAGAGGAACAATGGTTTGAGAGAGGAGTAAAGAAGGCCATCTTTGTGAAAAGAAATTGTTCATTATTAAACAGGTGTGGAGGCCTCCGTGTTCAACTGTCCCCCTCTTACAATGCTGTGATTGCTAGTATCACTCAACCCCCTGTGAATAGTAAACAGCTATCAGTGTGCTAATGATCCATTGTTAGGCTGATGGCCCTTCTTGATCATGTGAGCAGCTGGTTTTGGTTGTCAGCAGCAAACAATCCACTCTGATAAGGTGCTATTTATAAGACTGAGCTGAATACAGCACCTCAGTCTGAAGAAGTCTTTCGGATGAAAGGACCCCCTCCTCATCTAGCTGCACCAAGGAATTCTGTCCATAAAAGTTATGAACAGAATGGGTGGGATTAAATTTACTGGGGCAATGCAAACCAAACTTTTGCACTGCTTGTATAGGGACTAAATGGCCTGTAGAAATGGACCCCCAATTCAACACTTAAGAAGCACCCTCCACTGTGTACCTCAAGGAACACAACTGACTGCCTTCTCCAAGTCTACAAAACACATATAGACTGGTTGGTCAAACTTTCTTGCCCTCGAGGGCCCCTGTGAGGTAATGAGCTTGTCTACTCCAGTGTTCCATGGCCATGTGAGCTTGCATTATTCCTCCTGAATCTGAGGTTTGAACATCGATTGGAATCTCTTCTCCAATACCACTGAATAGACTCAGTTTTCTCCATGGAAGACGCGCCGGTGGGGTTGAGAAGGTCCAAGATTTCTTTCCACCACCTGATGATATCACTGGTTGAGGTCAACAGCACCCCACTTCCACCATACATAATGTTGGTAAAGTTCTGTTTTCCCTTCTTCAGCCACCAGATGGTTTGCCAGAATCTCCACAGAGTTAATTGAAAATCTCTAACCAAGGCCTCACTGAACCCCTACCACATGCAAGCTTTTGTCTTATGCAGCAAACAGGGCTGCAGCTCGCTTGACCCACCAATAACCCTCAGCTCCCTTCGGAGTCCTACTTGCCAACAACTCCCAATATGACTTTTTGGCAGCTTAACCCCTCTTCTGGGGTGTTCAGCACCTAGTTCGAAGATGGCAGCTGTGAGAGGCACCTAAAACATTGAGGCTACAACTAAGCTACAGCTGTGGAGAGTGGTGGCGCAGAGGTTAGAGAGGTGGGCTTGTGATCCGAAGATCGCCGGTTCACGTCCCGGCCCCGACAACATCAAAAAAATTGTGGGTGGGGTAGGTGAAACACCCACACTTGCCCCCACCCTCATTCGCCCCACTCTGGGCCCATGAGCAAGGTCCTTAACCCCACCATGTGCTCCCTAAACAGGTCTCTCTTGAAAATGAGTTCTCATGGCTCAATGAGACTAACCTGGATAAATAAAGGCTAAATGAAAAAAAAAAAAAAAAAAAAAAAAAAAAAAAAAAAAAAAAAAAAAAAGCAGCTGCCGACAATGGATGGCCCACTCAGATTCAATGTACTCACTGCAAACCCCGACATCAGCCAACGGGAGAGAACATGTACTAAAGAACTACAATAAGAGAGACAAAACAAAAAAACAATCAATCACACCAAAAACAAAGTCTAAAAGTTAAAGATGTGAGGAGAGAGTCTGAGGCCCTATCTCACAGGAAACTGTTTTGTGAATATACATTTGTTTTTTCATCATTTCAGCTGTGCATCCACACAAAAACTGTATTTTAACAGCCTCTAAGCAGTGTTTTTTAAACAAGTTGCAGTCTTCATAGAATGAAAACTAGAAGTGGACTGATGTGAGTTTTTCTATGGTTGATGCCAATATACAAAACAATAGCTTAAATAAAAATGCAAATAATAACCCTTAAAATTAACCTGAGTGGCACGGTGGCGCAGTTGGTAGATCTGCCGCTTCTCAGCGAGCAAGTCGCCGGTTCAAATCCCGGCCCAGGACCTTTCTGGGTGCAGTTTACATGTTCTCTCTGTGCATGTGTGTGTTTTCTCCAGGTACTCCAGTTTCCTCCCACAGACCAAAAAACATGCATGTTAGACTGATTGGTAACTCTGAATTGTCCCTAGGTGTGAGTGAGAGTGTGAATGGTTGTTTGTCTCGTTTGTCTCTATGTGTCCCTATGGACTGGAGACCTGTTCAGGGTGTCCCCCGCCTCTCGCACAGTGATAGCTTTACATGGGCACCAGTGACCTCCGTGACCCAAAAAGAAAGAAGCGGGTAAATGGATGGATGGATGAAGATAAATTAAATTTGGTATTATGCGGAAGCCCTCCGTGACACAACGTAGACTTGAACTTGAAATCTCAGGGTTACAAGACTGCGACACTGACCACCGAGCTACCACAGTCCATTCACTACCTAAAGGTCCACAGCATAATTTGTAATAAATTAGCAAAAGCAGGAGAATTATGAATTGATAACATTTTTGAGTTGTTGCTTACATTCAAACATTGATGAGTACTGTACACTGCAAACAGTGTTGGTGGATGACAAATAAGTTGAGATGTGATGTTCCCTTGCAATACATCAAATCTCTTTACCCAATTGCAGTGGTGGGCCGTCAGGGCTCTGCTGGCCTAAACACTATCAGAATCACGATCTTAAGTTTTAATATATATTTTTCTATTAATTAAAATGTATCAAACTATTCTGAAATGTCTGTTCTCTTCATTTCATATCTTTTCTCCTGGTTTATCAGCTTCCAGCAGCATGTTTATATTAAGCTTTTATCCAATCATATTTTGACCACCATGTGTTGCTAGGGTCAAAGAAATCTGCCACAAGCCTTCAGAATCAACAGTGCAGGCCGCTGAAGCTCAGATTAAATGGCAACAAAACAGTTGCTTTGACCAATCAGATGTTGAGTTGACAACATCAGGACCTTCTAGCAGGCATTAGATCATGTCAGCATTTTCACGATTTGATTGGACGGTCAGAGAGCGTACTGATCAGAGCTAGGACACTGCGTCTGTAGCGACCGGCAAAAGCTACACTTGCTCTCGACGAGATCGGATGCTTCTCCCCTTCCTCTCTGCTTTGCTGCTCTGTCTGTCTGTGAAACTGCTTGTGAGCTCTCTTGCATATCCTCCTAGAGAACAAGTGGACTCAGCCTAGGTGTCTTCCTGCCTGGCTGTGGTCTGGTGCTTGGCTGGGGGTCTGGGCTGTGGGTGGGGGGGGCTTTTGCTCAGGTGGCTCTGCACTGCTGGCCCGGGGGTGTCTGGGTGTGTTAGGCATGTGCCCTCGCTTGCATGGGGTGCTCTTATTGTGGGTGTTGCTGTGGTGGACTGGTCGGTCCTTTTGTGGGGGTGGGGGTGTACTCTCGGTCATCGTGGTGCGCTGTCTGTGGCTGTTCGGGCACTCCTGGCTGATTGTCGCTGCTGGAGTTTGGTGGCTTCTTTGGTTGGAGGGCTGGGTGTTGGGCTGGGTATCAGGTTAGGGGTCTGGACGATCTCGGGGGGGCTTGGGTCGCTGGCCCGGGTTCTGGTCGGTCCTCGGGGCTATGTGCCGGTCCGTGGCCTGGGTCCCTGGTGGTGCGGCTGCCTCCTGCTCCTGGATGGATGCACTGGATCCTCCCTCCCCTGGTGGATCTCGGAGAATGGGGTGCCTATTGGGGTCAGTGGGGGAGATGGCCCCCTGGGAGGGCATTGCCACCTCAGTTGTTCCTCCCCATCCCGACGTCTTCCTCCACCCACTCTATCACACCACCACTCAAGCAGGGCCTTGGGGTTCAGGTGCACTACTGAGCTGCGGGGAGGATCCTCCATCTCCGTGGTTCGTGGAGACCTGGGCCCCAATTTTATCAAACAACCTAGACACTCACATATAACATTCTCACGACACATGCATATATAGGGTCTGGAGTGGGCACATGGTGGCATATAGGGGGTGGGATGTGTAATCATTCTCACCTCCGGGACCTGTGCCCACACTCATATGTAGCATGTAAACATTTAGGGTTCTGGACAAGGGATGGGGAGGTGAACGGGCAATGCCTGCTCTCTGGGGAGGGGGTGGGTCTGTGCCAGTCGCCGCCTCATCCCCCCCCATTTTAAACGCACTATATAACAACATGCATCAACATTTTATTTGTGTGGGGGGAGGGAGGAGTTGAGTCTTCTGGTTTTCCTTAAACCATCATTCTCCGTCTGACATTTGGGGTCGGGGGCGGGAGGGGGGTGTAGGCTGCCTGGTTGGGGTCTGGGCTGTGGGTGGGTATTGGGCCTTTGGGGGCCATTGGGGGTGGGGCTGGTGCTCTGGTTCTCCCTGGATTGTTTAGATCCTTTGATCGAGGTTCCTGGTTCCGATGGCCAGCCCTTTGGCTGGGGTGGCTGCCGGGTTCTGGCGGGGGGTCGGCTGTGGTTGTGTGTGTGTGGTCATTGGTAGTGCGTGGCGGTGGTCGGGGGCTGTCGGGGGCATGGCTTCACTTTGACGGAGTGCTGGCTGGTAGGCCTGATGTGACATTCACGGTGCGGGGTAATTGTGTGTGTGTGTGGGAGGGGGGTGCATGGGTGGCATGCCGGGGCTTCTCCGGGCCTGTGGTGTGGGGCTTTAGGGATGCATTGGTACGCTGGGCCGGCCTTCCTCGGCTGCTGCTCCCTGCTGCTCTGGCCCTCGGCCTGGGGCTGGCTTGCGGTCACTGTTGGGCAGGTGGGGCGCATGGACGGCCCGACAGAGGTTCTGTTGGGCTGTCTCTGTGTGCCTGTTTGTCTCAGGTTGGGTTTTGGTTGGCCCCCCTCTCTTGGATCAGTTTTGGCCCCCCATTTGGTGGGTTGTGCTCCCCTCTGGTGGTGGGTCCCCCTGCCGTCGGTGCATTGGCGGCTCTCAGCAGCTGGGGCTGGGTGGTGGGGTGTGTGCGGGCCCGCCCTGGTGGCTGCCTGCGGGGGCCTGGGTGCCCTGGCTCTTTCTGGCCTCTGTTGGGGGGTGGTATGACCTCGGGACTCGGGGCTTGGTGTCCATGGCCGGATCCACTCTGGAGGGGCGGGTTGCCGGCGGGGCCTGTTGACTCGTCGCTACGGCCTCCTGGGGGTTTCTGCATTGTGGTTGCTGGGGATCGCCCGGGGCTTCCCTTTGCTTCTCTCTCTGGGGGGTGTGGATGTCCCTGTTGGGGGACTATCGGAGTTCCGGACTTGGGGGCCGCTGTGTGTCTGTGGTTCTGGTCTTCCCTGTGTTACCTTCGTGTCCTGTGGGATGGGTTTATGGGTCCCCACATCCACTATTGAACATTTTTATGGAGAAACCTTATAGTGATAAGCATGCTCACACAGGTGTTTAGATTCAGGTGTTTATCAGATACACACTCAGTTGGGTTGTGGTGGCCATCAAATATATATTGTATTACCATGTACTGTATAAAATACATTCTAATGATGTTATAAGTATCATTATATAAGTTGTTTGTTGTTGTGGTTTCTCGGTTTTGTCGGGTTTTTTTTCTTTCTGCAGGTCTAGAGGCAGACTTCAATGATGTTGATTTGTGTTCTCTTTATCCCACTCTCTCTCCTCTATTCCTATCTCCTTCTTTACATTTTAACTCTTCTCTCACTTTTCTGCTTTGTTATCTTCTTTGTTTTCCGTCCCCGTGTCCATTACATCTGGAACAAACCCAAAGCATATTCTAATACAATTTAATTTATATATCAAGTGGAGCATTAAGGCCAGACATAATGCTCTGCTTGTGAAAGTAAATCTGTTGGGCATCACGTTGACACTCAGACAATAATTCTAAGTGTCACAATGCCGGACAGGACAAGGGGAAAAAAAATAAATAAATAAATAAACCCTCATTAAGCTAGCTGTGCTGATGAGCTATGCCAGAGTTTTCACACTGTTTGTGCTATAAAAACTGACTTCAATCATTTTGTCATTAATTTCATACAGTCATGGGGTATATTTGTCCACAAGGAAGCAAAAATACATGACAATTATATTTTTTATTTTATAAAAATTATATATATTTTTTATTTTCTATAACTGGCTCATGCTTTTTTGGATTTGGCTGGTTGCTGATTTTATCTACAATCAAGGAAGTTGTCGGCAGAAAATTAAGACCCGATCACGCTTCTTGCCTTTATGATAGCTTGGTTCGTGTCTCGACTCAAATGCTTTGGGCTGAATGGATCAGATCTTCGTGATTTTACTCAGTCATGTTCCATCGGTGTGGCCATGTACTTTGGACATTTCGGAACCGAGTAGACCAACACAGACTCAAGTCAAGTCAACTTTATTTATAGAACACATTTAAAACAGAACCTGTTGTCAAAGTGCTTAACAACACTGAAGTGATTTTGAAGTGAGGAATGGAGGTGGCCTGCCTGATGTTGGGGGGCAGGTTGTTCCAGAGTTTGGGGCCCATGACTGAAAAAGCCCGATCTCCTCTGAGCTTCAGTCTTGTTTTTGGAACAGCCAAAAGCAGCTGATCGGATGATCTCAGGGCCCGAGAGGGAACATAAGGTTCCAGAAGCTCAGAGAGGTAAAGGGGTGCGAGGACATTTAGGCATTTGAAGGTCAACAGAAGAATTTTAAAAACTATCCTCATACGAACAGGGAGCCAGTGAAGGGAGGACAGAACTGGTGTAATATGTTCAGACCTACGAGTTCCGGTTAAAAGCCGAGCAGCAGCATTCTGGACGAGCTGAAGACGTGAGATGGAGGCCTGGCTGATCCCAGCATACAGTGCGTTGCAATAGTCCAATCGGGTCATGACAAAGGCGTGGACTAGTTTCTCAAGGTCGGGTCTGGACAACACTGGCTTGAGCTTAGCTACCTGTCTGAGTTGGAAGAAGCTTTTCTGCAGAACAGAGTTGATTTGTTTGTCAAACTTGAAGTCGGAGTCTAAAACCATCCCGAGATTTTTACCAGACTGCTTCAGATATGGCTGAAGCGAGTCCAGGTTGACAGGATCAGTGGTGGCAGTTGAGCTAGGGCTAAAAACAATGACTTCAGTCTTGTCATTGTTAAAACTTAAGAAATTTGAAGCCATCCAGGCCTTAATGTCGTCCAGACATTTTAACAGAGGGTGAATGGATCAAACACTTGCTGGTTTCACAGGCAGGTAGATCTGACAGTCATCAGCATAGCAATGGAATGAAAGACCATGTTTCCTCAGGATGGACCCCAGTGGGAGCAAATAAAGTGAGAACAGAAGGGGTCCAAGAATCGAACCCTGTGGGACCCCGCAAGAAAGAGGTAATGAGGCGGATATATTATTCCCAACCTTGACACAGAAACTCCTGCCACTCAGGTATGAGCGGAACCATTCTAATGCGGCACCTGTGATCCCAACCCACTGTTCCAGCCGTGATATAAGGATACTGTGGTCAACAGTATCAAAAGCAGCAGTAAGGTCCAGGAGTACAAGTACCACAAATTGACCAGAATCGTTTGATATCATAATGTCATTACAAACCCTTACTAATGCTGTTTCAGTGCTGTGGAGTTGCTTAAAACCAGATTGAAAAATCTTGAAGATTCTGTTCTCATTCAAAAACTTGTTTAATTGAATGAAAAC
>NC_056519.1:31695001-31716203 GCF_014905685.2 Nematolebias whitei
TCATTTCATTGATTTGAATCCAGAAATACAGTTTGACCCATCCTGAGACTTTCTTTCTTGAATTAATCAAGTGGAAAATACAATTCTCTATGATCATTACTATTTTACAAATGTTTTGATAATCAAATTGTTTTGGTTCAAACAATGTCTACATGTTGAAGTGAACTAATCATTTTTATTTACTTAAACAGTAGTAATGATTTTTATTCCTCAATTCAAAGTGAAATCAAGTTAGAGTACGTTACAGAGTAATGATTCAATTTTTGATCGTCTGCTTTGAAGTGAGCAAGTTTGTAAGAGTGTGTCAAAGTTCAGGTTTCGGTCAACTGAAAAGTTTACTGAAAAGAAATGTCATGTTTAACTTTTACAGCAAGATACTTGGTGAGAGGCGCCACTAAGTCTGGTTTTCTCCAACAATCTTTCTGTCTGTTCTTAAACAATCCTTGACTTTCAATAACACCTTACATCACAAACCACACCTCTGCTTTGGTCCATCGACCAATCAAAAAGCTCTCAAATGAACCGGAAGTAGAGCCCATTTAAATGTGGCACTTCCCAGTTCAACAGGGGAGTTCAGAGTTTTTGGAATTCAGAATGCAGAGAGTTTGGGAGTTCCAGAATGCAAACGCAGGCATTCATGGAAGCTGCTGTATTAGAATCAAGCTGAACCAGAGACGATTTTGGGAATTATAACTTCTGTTTGGATAACCTCGCACGACTCTCGAGGTATTAAGCTGTTCTCACGGAGACGCTAAACAGTGGTTGGAAGTGAGACTCCACGCCGGAACTGATCTATCTTCAGAAAAGGTAAAAGTCGACCTTCACCAAAAGTGTACTGTTGGGACAAGCTGATTTCCAAAAGAGCGTGCTGTTCTGGTTAAAACAGACAAATTCCCTCACACATCTCTCTGTAAGATAAATCTCAATTTTCCATCTTTAAACTCTCCTTTCTGCTAGAAAATTAATCCAGATGTTTTCAGAAATGTCTGTGGTGTAGCAACGGAAAATCATGGCCGTATGGTTTTCCTGGTTGTAAAGCTGATTGATTATGTTGTTATTTTCATATTCTGCCAAATTAATGTAAATGTTCGATTTTAAACTTTGATTCTGTAAATAAATGACCTCCATTCATTTTGATGGGTCAAAGATAAATAACGTCTCACGTTACATTTCTGTTAAATTCAAAGCACGACATCATACAGTCCAGAAAGATGAGTGAACCCGTTTAATTGATGAATATATCTCAGGATATGTCATACTACACACCTGTTAAAACCAAAAAATCAAAACTCAGAGCAGAACCTTGGCTGAGTGACGTCGCCAAGGCCGCTAGGCAGCAATGTAGGAGGGCGGAACGAAAGTGGAGGAAAGACAGGCTTCAGGTCTCTTTCCAAATACTTAAAGAGAGTGTGCGATGTTATCAGAAAACAGTAAAGGCTGCAAAATCAAAATTCTTCTCTGATATAATTACCTCAAACTCTCACAACCCACGTGTCCTCTTCTCCACCCTAAACTCTGTTCTCCACCTCACTGAACCATCACCTCTGGAAGCCTCGACTGAGCTGTGCGACAACTTCCTACATTTCTTTGTGGAAAAAATTGCGACCACCAGGGCTCTCATTTCCCCTCTAACTCATGACCTATTCATCCCACCTCAATCTGTAGCTCCTTTTGACCATTTTGAACCCATCACTCTATCTTCTCTAGAGCAGGTCATGTGCAGCTTGAAATCTTCTGGTTCCCCCTTTGATGTGGTCCCCCCTCGACTACTAAAGGAGGTTTTTCCTACTCTAGGTCTGTCCATTCTTGCCATAGTAAACAGTAGTTTATCCACTGGCGTGGTGCTAAAACCCTTTAAACATTCTGCCGTCCTGCCTCTCCTTAAAAAAACCAAACCTTGACCCCGCACTCGTTTCCAACTTCAGGCCTGTCTCCAAACTCCCATTTGTTTCTAAAGTACTGGAGAAAATAGTCGAGTCCCAGTTGAAGTGCTTCCTGAAGATCACGCCATCTTAGAGCTTTTCCAATCTGGCTTTAAACCTCTCCACAGCATTGAAACTGCCCTGCTGAAGGTCTTTAACAACATCTTCAGATTCACAGATACCGGTGATTCTGTGCTGCTTGTCCTATTGGACCTCACAGCCGCCTTTGACACCATCGACCATGAGATCCTCATTGCTAGGTTGGAGCAGTGGGTGGGCGTCACAGGATCAGCCCTCAATTAGTTCAGATCTTACCTCACTGACAGATCCTTTTGTGTCTCCATCAGGGATTTTAGTTCCGCAGAGGCAGAGCTTAAATGGGGGGTTCCGCAGGGGGTCCTTACTGGGTCCCCTCCTATTCTCTTTATACCTGCTGCCGCTTGGTGCTATTTTCCGGAAACACAACATGCCCTTCCACTTCTATGCCGATGACTGTCAAATTTACTTCCCCCTAAGACACAATGGTACATGCTCTATTCAACCTCTGCTCAACTGCCTGGCTGACATCAGGGACTGGATGGCTTTAAACTTCTTAAGTTTCAATGAAAAGAAGTCTGAAGTCATGTTGTTCCCTCCCAACGACACAATCACAAACCACTGCATCGACCTTTCCCCTCTAACCCTGTCAGAAAAACAAAGAGTCACTAATCTGGGCGTGATAATGGACCCTTCCCTGAAACTTAACAATCATGTAAACATGATTGTAAAATCATGCTTCTTCCAACTGAGGCGGCTGTCTAAACTGAAGCCCATATTGTCCAAAAAGAATCTTGAGACAGTAATACATGCATTCATTACATCTAGGCTTGATTACTGCAATTCACTCCTGTTTGGTATCAGTCAGACCTCCATTGCACGACTACAACTGGTCCAGAATGCAGCAGCCCCATTTTTAACCAGTACATGCAAAAGAGAGCACATTACACCAGTTTTGGCCTCACTGCACTAGTTACCGGTTCACTTTCGAATCCAGTTCAAAATACTCATGCATGTCTACAAATCACTGAACAGTGTCGCCCCCCCCTTATCTCTCTGATTTGTTACAACCGTATGTCCCACCACGCTCCCTGAAGTCAGTGGACCAGTTGCTCCTCACAGTTTCAGGAACTCGTCTTAAGCACAGAGGTGACAGGGCCTTCTCTGTAGCAGGACCAAGACTCTGGAACGAGTTACCTCTGCTTGTCAGACAGGCCCCCTCCCTCTCGGTTTTCAAGTCCCGTTTAAAAACTCACTACTATTCAATAGCTTTCAACACAAGATGATCTGTGTTTTGATCCTTTATGCTCTACACTGGTTTGTCGTCATTATTTGCATCGTTTTTTGTCTATATTCTGATTTACCTCATTTTGTATTTTGCTTTGTGTGTTACCTGTTGTTTTGTCTGTACAGCACTTTGGTTGGCCTTGTTGCTGTTTTAAGAGCTTTATAAATAAAGTGGTATGGTATGCTTCCTCTCACTTCTTCAAGATATTTCTCTGTCTGTACTAAACGTTCCTAAACATTCCTGCTGTCTTTGTGACTTTTAATAACCCCTCTACACACTGATCTACATGGACGATGTCCTTTTGAGGCAGCCAACACTGGACTTACACTTGGCTGAGATCGACCACGCTCTGAATCAACTGACTACTGCTGGTGCTAAAATCTCACTCAAAATGCCAGTGGTCCAGGACCAAGGTGGAATACGTTGGCCTACTAGTAGGTCCAGACGGAGTACAACCACAATTGACTCGCACCCAAGGTCTAGACAATCTCAAAGTCCCCACCAATTTAAGAGAACTACAAAGTTTTCTGGGAGTGTGTAATTAGTCACGCCAATTCATAGAGAACTATGCAGACCTTGCGAAACCACTGACTAAACTCTTAAAGAAAGACGTCCCATTTGTCTGGACTGATAAACAACAGCAGGCAATGAACGCTCTCAGGGACAGACTCAAGTCAGCCCCATGTCTAGTCTATCCAGACTACAACAAAGAGTTTCACCTGGAAGTGGGCTTCTCAGCTCACTGCATGAGTGCAGGTCTGTACCAGATGCATGACAAAGACAAGCGTGTGGTGGCCTATGCCAGTAAGACAATGGCAGGCCCCGAATTAAAGTTCTCAGACTGTGAGAAAGCTCTACTGACCACTGTGTGGGCAGTTAAACACTTCTCCAGTTACATTGGTGGACAAAAAATCATTGTTGAAACACAACACCAGCCAGTAACTTTCCTGAACAGCCAACGCATCAGAGGTGGTGTGGTGACAAACTCACGGGTAGCCACGTGGCTCATGGCGCTTCAAAGTTTTGACTTAGACATCCGCTACGGACAAAACAAGAAGTCACATTTGGGCACCGACCTGGCACTCAGCCAGGAATGTACACAAGATGTACCTGCCACCCATCCGCCAGCTGCGGAAAAACCCTCAGTAAGTGATGACCCAAATCACCACTACTTTGATAGCAATATCTGCAAAGATATGGCAACACTATACGTGGATGGATGTTCATTCTACCACGAACAAACCTGCAAATCAGGTGTTGGAGGGATCCTCCTCCAAGACCAACAAGAGGTCACTTTTGGCTATAATTTATGTTCTCAGACTTCTCAGTACGCTGAGATAGCAGGAATCCTAATAGCTCTCCAGATGGCAGTAGAACACTCCATCCAAACGCTAGTCATCTGCACGGACTCTAATTACGCTCGACTTAAGTTTCTTGTGTCATCTCGCTCTGTGGAAACAGAATGGCTTTCTCACAAGCAACAAGAAAGTGGTCAAACACAAAGAGCTTTTCATGGCATGTGATCACTTGGTGACATCACATGACTTACAGGTCTACTGGAAAAAGGTCCCAGGACATTCTAGAGTCCTAGGCGATGACAAGCGGTATAATGACCTTGCAGACTTCCTAGCCAAGGACAGAGCCGTGGTCGGCCCTCTGTGGTCCTTTGATCCCTCCTGGCTGCTCGCAACTCTGTCAGTACCACCTACAGCCGAGGTAAGGGCAGTCACACATGCACAGGCTGCAGCCAAGCCGGCTGACAACACAGTCTCTATACAACCCATGCTGACTGACCCAGACATCATCCAACTTCAGAAGTCGGATCCTGCGATAAACTCGATGATGCTGTACTTGACTGACCCAGGGAATAACACTCCGTCCGAAGCCGACCTGGATTCCAATCCAGACCTTAAAGTCCTCTTTCAGCTGCGCAAACGGTTAAAACTGCTCAAGGGCATCCTAACTTTTGCTCATGGACCGACGTCCTCACCCGTGTTCGTGGTCTCCCATGACCACGGGGGGGTGGTGATGTTAGTTCATGCGCATGACCTCCCATCCGTAGGACACAAGGGAGATAACGCCACGCTGAAAGCATTAAAACAAGTTTCTTATTGGCCTGGAATGAAAAATGATGTCAAGAACTACATAAAAGGGTGCCTGGTCTGTGGCCAGTTTCAGCCATCCAGACCACTCCACAGAGCACCACTGCAAAGTAGAGGCATTGCATTCCCATGGTCGGACCTCCAGATCGACTGGGTTGGACCACTTACTAAGAGCACTAGAGGAAATAAATATTTTCTCACAGTAACTTTCCTATTTACCAAATGGGTAGAATGCCTACCAGCTCCTAACGACACAGCACAAACAACTGCTATGTTACTAATGAATCATGTGTTTTCAAGGTTTGGACTTCCCCTCAGGGTGAACTCAGACCAAGGTACACACTTCACAGCTGAAGTGATGAAAGAACTGTGGAAGATGCTAGGTATCAAAGTCAACTTCCATGTTGGCTACCACCCACAGTTCTCAGGCCAAGTGGAGAGAGCAAACAGAACTGTGGTAAGTATTTTGAAGAAATACATAGCCGCAAACCACAAGGACTGGGACGTGAAACTCCCTCTGGTCCTCATGGCCATAAGGGCCACTCCACACACATCGACTGGCATCTCTCCCTTAGAGATGATGACGGGTCGACAAATGACTCTCCCTCTACACCTGTTGTACGAACCAGGCGATGCCGCCATGGCAACAGCCTACACCACACAACAATACATGAATGATTTGGAAGAACACCTTAAAAACACCTTTGCGTTTGCCCAGAAAAACCTGGAAAAATCCGCTGAACGACGAAAGGCGTACTATGACCAAAAGGCCTCTCACGAGGAACTCCAAGTGGGAGATAGGGTCTGGTACTACATGTTCGCCCCCACAACCGGGATAGGAGAGTCCGGGACCGGAACGCTCGCCCGCACACTGATGCCCAGGTGGACTGGACCCCACCTGTTAACAGACAAACTGTCTCCAGTTGTCTATCAGATCAAAATCAGCAAAGGCCAAAAAGGGCCAATGGTTAAATGGGTACATCGAAACCAGGTTAAACTACACAAGGCATTCAATAACTCCACAGGAGACTAAGATCTCACTAATTCTTGAGTTGAGTCTCGCCATAGACTCCAAAAACATTTAGGGGGAAACCAAAAAAACAACAAAAAAACAAACCTTAAGTCATTCGTCTAAAGGGACAACAGACAATTGAACCAAACTGTATTTTGCCATGTAAATCTAACTTAAACCAAGTGCGGAATGGAAAAATAGTTTGGAATGCCCTTCTATAGGTATAAATCCCTATATAGAATTTTTCAGCATGATCCACCCTTTAATTGGTAACTGTAGCTGATCGAAACCATGATAGCTTACACACCAGGTGCATATAGGTTAAGGTCTTATGTAAAATCCCTCTCATAAGCCCAACTAAAACCACATAAATGCATAACACATAGAACCAGAATGGCACCCACTGGGAACCACCAGCAGCAACCTTCGCTGAAGGGACCTACAACTCCAACGTGGGTCTCCCAACTCCATCCAGTGGTCGCCTCTGCAGTTCATTCGAGGGAACCCCTCTACATGCTGATCAATCAAC
This sequence comes from Nematolebias whitei, assembly GCF_014905685.2. Taxonomy (NCBI): domain Eukaryota; kingdom Metazoa; phylum Chordata; class Actinopteri; order Cyprinodontiformes; family Rivulidae; genus Nematolebias; species Nematolebias whitei. The sequence goes on from NC_056519.1 coordinate 31,701,891, forward strand.
ACCTCCCATCGTTGCGGATTTATCGTTGTGGATTATATGACTTTTTCCAATGGATTACAGACTTTGTTTCCAAGGGGTTAAAGCATTGCTACAATGGAATTACTAACAACATAATGGAATTACCAACAACATTATGGAATTGTCAACAACATTGTGGAATTACCTAAACCGTTGTGGGATTACCTTCTTTGACTTTTGTTTTCCTCTTGCCGGATTACATCAAGATCAAGGACATTCGGTGGCGTAAGTTCATGTTGGAATTCATCCCCATGGACAGGCGATGATTTCCATGGATGATGGATTTGACCGTGAGACGAGGGTCCGTCCATCCCAGCTAGAGTCACAGTGCCTCGCTGTGAACTCACCCGGGCGTAACGCCTACAACTTCGAAGGAAGCTTGTTCTGTTTAACGGAGTAAACCACACGACTTCTGACAATGACCAGCCGCTTTAACCGGAGACGCTGGAAAGGTAGCGTTGAAATGGACCCTGTACCGGAGCTGATTCATCTTCTGCAAAGGTAGTAACGAGTCGTCACACACCGAGTGTACCGGGGGTTTGAGCTGGTGTTGAAAGAAGCGTGCTAATTCTGGTCAACAAAACATACATCTTCCTTCATCCATCTAAATCCTCCTCTTTAAACCTCTAAATCTCTCCTCTTGTAAACCTCTTCGCCAGTAAATCAATCTAGATGCCTTCAGAAATGTTTTGTTGTCTTGTTAGTAAAGCGTGCCAAGTTTTATTAATCAGAAACAGATCAGCAAATCATTGTGTACATGTTTTGATGTTAAATTTTGATTCTATTAAATAAATGACCGCATTTATTCTGATGGGTCAAAGAAAAATGGCGTCTCATGTCACTGATTACCTTCTTAAGCTTCCTAAGACCTGGTTTAAAACTCGGGGTGACCTGTCCTTTCAGGCCGTAGCCCCCCGGCTGTGGAATGCCCTGCCCGTCTCTTCGTGTGACCGTCTCTGTTGATTCTTTTAAAACGCATCATTTTTATTTCGACAAGCTTTTAGTTAAATGTTTTACTGTTTTTACCAGCTGTTTTTATTGTTTTTATTAATGAGCTGTTATTATTTTTGTTTTATTTTAAGCCTTTATTTCTTTATTGTTGTACAGCACTTTGTGATTGTATCTATGATAAGTGCTATATAAATAACGTTTACTTACTTACTTACTTACTTACTTACTTACTTACTTACTTACTTACTGATTAAACAATCCTCACAGTTGTCTCGGTCACATGGCATTAATTTAACTTGAAAAAGAAAGAATCTGTTGTATTTAAATAATTAATATTCTTTGTGCTTGAACTAGCTTTAAGAATAATTAATTAGTAGTGAAGCTACAGTTAAGCTGTCCCCCACTTTCACTACATATTTAGTTCCTTAGGAACTTTACAATGAACACATTAACATAATCTGCAGCTTTCTGAACACCACAGCCGTAAATCATGCCTGTACCAAGTTCAAAACTCGGACTTTTATATGCCAACATGAAGCATTATTTTACAACAACACAGATCTCGGGTCACAAATAATTATATCTCTTTAGAATGCGTACGGGCCACCAAATATGTATTGAAAGTGGGGAACAGCTTAACTGTAGCTTCACTACTAATGAATTATTCTTAAAGCTAGTTCAAGCACAAAGAATATTAATTATTTAAATACAACGGATTCTTTTTTTTCTAGATAAATTGATGCCATGTGACCGAGATAACTGTGATGATTGTTTAATCAGTGACATGAGGTGCCATTTTTCTTTGACCTATCAGAATAAATGCGGTCATTTATTTAACAGAATCAAAATTTAACATCAAAACATGTACACATTGATTTGCTGATCTGTTTCTGATTAATAAAAACTTGGCACGCTTTACTAACAAGACAACAGAACATTTCTGAAGGCATCTAGATTGATTTACTGGTAAAGAGGTTTACAAGAGGAGAGATTTAGAGGTTTAAAGAGGAGGATTTAGATAGATGAAGGAAGATGTATGTTTTGTTGACCAGAATTAGTACGCTTCTTTCAACACCAGCTCAAATCCCCGGTACACTCGGTGAGTGACGACTCGCTACCTTTCCAGCATCTCCGGTTAAAGCGGCTGGTCATTGTCAGAAGCCGTGTGGTTTACTCCGTTAAACAGAACAAGCTTCCTTCGAAGTTGTCGGCGTTACGCCCGGGTGAGTTCACAGCGAGGCACTGTGACTCTAGCAGGGATGGACGGACCCTCGTCTCACAGTCAAATCCATCAGCTATTGATTAAATCTGAAAGTTCCTAAGGAACTCTCAGGAAGACTCCGGTCAAAGACTGAAGAAGACTGAAGACCCGAGAAGATTCGAAAAGACTGACTAGTTCCAGGAAGTGTTGACTTTTAAAAGAGTACTCACTTCCGGTCACTTAGTACTTCCTGATTGGTTGAAACAACCAACAGGGGGGTGTTTCAGTGATGTCAGAGGGTTATTAAAAGTCACAAAGAGAGCAGGAATGTTTAGGAACGTTTAGTACAGACAGAGAAATGTTTTGAAGAAGTGAGAGGAAGCAGGTGCCAGTTGCTTCTTTTTTACCGTCTGCTAGGTTTAAAAACAAGACACTTCGTTCTAATAACTTGTCTGTCTGTCTCTGACTTTCGACCGACATCACTACTCCTCATTCAGACAGAAGATCAAAATGCATAATTACTTTGTAAATAGACATTTAACTTGATTTCTAATTTCTAATGAGGTTTAAAAATCATTAATACTGTTTCACAGTTGATTTAAAATGAGTGGTTCACTTCAACATTTAGAAATGGTATGAAGGTCTTCAGAGACAGATTGTTGTCGGAGGTCTAGTTCACTACACACTCAACCGGTTCACGTGAGTTGCACTGCTGCCATCTGTCTGTACAAACTGCTCAGCAGCAGCAGATCTCCAGATAAGGCAGAATTCTCCTCTCTGCTCTGTGCAGCGGCTGCAGAGCGGCTCGGGCGCATTAATGGAATTTTGTTTCTCACAGTTCAAAATTGACAAATCTAGAATAAATCTCATATTTCCGGTTCGTGGGGACCAGGGAGTGACGAGAGAGGAACCCTGCGTTTTCCTCTCGTTCTGAGACTCTGGAAATTAAATTTAAATCAGAATTTCCTGAGCTTCTGCGAGAGGGGACGAGATCTGTTCTAGAAATGACAGAAAACGTCATTAGAGTTCCGCCGCACCAGGTTTGAGCTGTACTGCAGCGTGAATCTCCTGATGAAATTGGTTCGCCTATCCGTCTGGAGCGTGCGCTCTTTGCCACTCGTTATAAAGTTATCAAGCGGGCACAGGTTGATGCTGTGAACTCACATGCATGCTGATGTGAGCTGGTGCGCACTGACGGAGAAATAAAAAATGCGTGCCCCCGAGCATGCACATCATTGTGCGTTTGCTGATGCTGCGGGACGCAGCTCATGTGTTATGCTCACGTTGTGTGCAGCTGCTCCGTGTAAACGCTCGGGGAGCGGATGTACGTATGAGCCAACGTGCCCTGAAGAGTCGTGTGTGCGCGCCCTCATTCATGTGATGCCTTAAGCCAGGATTGCCGCGGGGGCGCGCGTTTGACGCTGGTGCGGTCAGGAAGCAGCGCGTGGCATCGGTGGGGCGAGGTTACCACTGGGCTCGGTCTGCAGAAACACGTTCATTCTTGGCTGCGAATCACGTGAGCTTTTGAGTGATTCCACGAGCTGCAGTATTATTTCAGAAAACTTTCTTCGAAGCTGAAAGAGCGGAGCCGCTGTGAGGCTTGTGAAACTGTTGACACCGCGGGAGCGTGCGTTTGACACCACTGCGATGAAAACGCGTCGCTCCTGCTGAGAGCAAGATACATTACTGGGCTCGTACCACGGTCTCATGTTAACGTTGACGTGAACGGCGGGTGCTGAGAGCTGCGTGCGCGCTTTCATAACACAGCGCCTTATAGGTGAAGGTTGCTCGTGCCGTGGGTGCGCGTGTTGGCACCGCCCGCAGTGAATGAAACAACCTTAAAAGGCTCATTCGTGATAAGTGTGTGTGATGGGGCCGCTTGTCAGATCATCCGTGCTGACAGCCTGGCTAAAAGACACTTCATCATAATATGATGTTTATTCCACATCTTGTATCATCAACACACCTCCAGCAAACCGACACCTGGTTATCTTCCCTTGAGCTCTGTTTGTTGTCCTAGAGGGCCCCCTGTTGGCGGCGTCCGGGAAAAATTGAACTTCCAGATGCCGAGGACGTCTGATGGGAGGGGCTGGCGTAGCAGAGCTGGGAGGCGTTGTGCAGCCGTGGAGCATCTTGAAATGATCTCTCGCTGATGAAAAGGCCCTCCAACAAAAGCTTCTGCAGCTCTCCTTAGAGGAAGGTGGAGTGATGAGCCAGGAGAACCTCTGGGACCTTGTTCTCCGGCTGCGATGCGGGCCGGCAGACTGCAAAAGAGGCGCACCGGTTGGGGATGACGTCAGCTGCCCTGTAGACTGAGCGTACTGCAGGGGCCGACAGCGTCGTTAGCGAACAGCCGCTACGAGAGCGGAGCGAGCCGAAGGTCAGAGAGCCCACCGTCTCTTCCCACCTCTGAACGTGTACGCCAACAGCGTAACGTGTGGTTCGCTGTGGCCGTCTGGAACGCATGCTGGTGAGCTCAGTTGGAGAGCGGTGTCACCGTCTGGGTTACGCTAACCGGAGGCACGGGACGCTGGTCCACCTGGACATCTTGCTCCGATGAAGCCTCCGTCAGGCTCGGCTCTAGGGGGCACTGAGGGAATTTCCGCTCTGTGAACCCCTGCTCTGGAGATGGGTGCGGACTATGAAGACCAGCCCCCCAATCTACCAGGAAACCCATCTGTGGCCTCGCCCGTAAGACGTCCTGTTGGGAAAACGAGGCCAGATGGATCAAGACGGTGAGCCGGAATAGAACCTAGAAAAAACAACCTTCCCGCCGGATCATCCAAACTGGCAGGAAAAGGCGTGGGATGTAAAAAAGGGTCCCTTCATGTCAGCCGCCTCCTGGGTTACACCGGGCAACCCCAGAGGGCGCCGTTGGCTGGGAGCGGTGTGATCGCCGACGCGAAACGAGGTGGGATGAGGTGAGCATTCACTCAGCCCCCCTCCACCGACACTACGCTCCCCAGGAGGGAATGAGCAACGGGGGGCTGCAGCTGAGCGCTGCCTGTCCCGGAGGAACCATCCGATTCGCTCCGAGGGTCGGCGATAAGAGGAAAATTACAAGATGGCGTTGTCCAGCGTGTAGCGACCTGTCACTGAGAAGTATTCCTCAGCGCTTACCTTGAAACAAGACTGCTCGTCAGCTTCTCCTCTGGGAGGAGAGCTCACTGGACGACCGGAGGTCGACGTGTCGGGCCAAGGATTCTTAACAAAGGTTGGTCATCTACACAACTTTCCTTCTTTGTTCTTCTGACAGTGCTATTAGCTTGCTGAAGAAAAAATGGGAGCCGATTTCCTACTCTTAACATAATTTATACAGACTGGGTGGGGCCCACACAGCAGGTGGGTGTGGACTAAATTTTTCAGTGCAGTGCTTCGCATATCGGGATAAACCTATCAGCGACAGCCTTAAAGGGCGAAACCTATACGAAATAGAACTGATTCTTCCCCCAACAGCTTCCTCTAAAGTGGAACAAACCAGTTTTGTTTGTGATAAGATCTTTTACATCAAAAAAACAATTTAAACAGAAGACGAGGTCACAGATTTCAGCTTTATAAAAAGTTCATTTAAGCTTTGGCCTGATGCTCAGTTGGTTTTTGTCTTAACACTTTCAGACTACAGCTTGACCGATATGAAAGTTTTGGCTATCACTGATACTGAGAGTTGAAGGCCAATGCCGATATATTGACTTGGAATTTTTTTATCTTTGTCCACCCCAAATAATCTAAGTAACCAGCTACTTTTAAATTGGTAAATGGACTGTACTTATATAGCTCCTTTCTATCTGATCAAGATACTAAAAGCTCTTTACAACAATCTGTGCCTCATTTACCCATTCATACAGCACTCTACTAGATCTCTACAAAGCTAATTGAACAAATCATTCTAAAGAGACTAATCAGAGCTTTATCACATTCAAACACTGATGGGACACACATCGGAGGCAATGAGGGGTTCAGTGTCTTGCCCTGAGACACTTCGGCATGTGACTGCTGGTGGATTTGAACCCCCACCTTTTGCATTGGAGGATGACTGCTCTAACCACTCAGCCACAGCTGCCCTTTTTTAAACCTGTTTTAACCCTTGAAGTCTTGAAACAGTCTTCCTAACGTGCGTTCACATTTTTTATCCTCCACTATTCACCATAAAGTTATCAAGTGCGTTACATAAATATAAATTAAACAAAGAAACACCTTCTCTGTTCATTGTTTAAACAGTCTGTCATGTATGTATGATGAAGGTCTAATTAGTATTGACCACAGCAGATTTTATTTTTCTTTTGCAGAGAAGTAAAGATTTCAGACAAACAATTCATTTCACTGAGGACGACAAAGATAACGTTACTAACACAGATATATTTTACCTAGTAGATTTATTGTTCTGGATGAAGTTTTACAGGCAATAGCCTATGCTAGGTTATCTAAATGTTAGCTTGCTAACTTGAGAGGCACGTAGTTAATGAGAAGCAGGTTGGAGGATTGAAGAAAATTTATTCTTGATGTTTTTATTTTATTTTACAGATCAGTTAAAATAAACTTACCATGCTCTATTCAGTAAAATACTCGACACAGTATTGCTCGCTACCTCGTCTGTGCTGAAAGTGAAACTTAAGTGAACGGCCATGACTTGAAAATAGTCTTCATGCGCCCTCTGCTGGAAACATTGTACAATTACACCTTTTGCATGTAAGGACACGGCTTGTTCCCAGTGTTTATATCGCACATAATTGGACAATTATCATCAATACAGTTATGTACCCAAACACCGATATCGGCACAAAATATCGGCCCTACCGATATATCAGTTGGTCTCTACTTCAGACCACCTTCAGATCAAAGCAGTTCTCTGTGAGCCAGACAAACAAAGTTCCTAACAACTCTTAGGTGGGAGAAGATTGAGTTTAATCTGCAAGAGAATCTCATGCAGATTATCTAAAAAAGTTAAATCTGGTCCTCTGGACATAAAAAAAAAAAAAAAGTAGAAACGTTTCATCTTTCATCCGAAAGACTTCTTCAGTCTGAGGTGCTGTATTCAGCTCAGTCTTATAAATAGCACCTTCTCAGAGTGGCTCAACCAGTTTGCTGCTGACAACCAAAACCAGCTGCTCACATTGTCAAGAAGGACCATCAGCCTAACAATGGATCATTAGCACCTGATGGCTGTTTACTATTCACAGGAGGCTGAGTGATACTAGCAATAACAGCATTGTAAAGCCCCCAGTATCCTCCCGTGTACGTCCGTTCACGCGTACGTACGCGTGTGCTGTATGCAGAGGGTTCAGACTTCGTACTCGAGCGTACACCCTGAGCAGCTGCAGAGCAGCTTCACAGACGAGGGGCGTTTACCTTCGGGACAAATTGAGGTCACCGATTGATCATTTGCTGACACGCCTACTGGATTGATTGACAGGTCAGAAAAAAGAAAAAAACAAGCGTTGGCAGCCTCAGCTGCAGCGGTGTTCTGTGTTTATATGTTGTTAATAAAAAGATCCAAAAAAAAAAAACAGGGAGCGCTGGATCTGCAGCCTACACATCAAACCAGCCCACCAGGAAATCTCCAGACCCTCCTGCAGCCATGCTGGACCTGAGTTTAATTTGCTTGTGACAAATTCCTTCATTTCTCACCATTTCAGTCATTGCATCAATGGAGGAGGAAGAGATCACTGCCTCTTGGCAAAAAAAACAAACAAAAGAAAAGGCCAGATCAGGGATGAAGAAGGGGAATTTAATACATTGGTGTCGGATACAAAACAGTCTGTCACTGGGCAGTTTATTGTGCGACACCACGTACGCGTATGCGGTCGTAAAAATTGAGGTTTGCACAGACATGCCCTGAGGGGTACGCTCGTACCCCGCGTACGTACGTGCGTACCTCTGCGTATGGACGTATGCAGAAGTATACTGGGGGCTTAAGAGGGGGACAGTTGAACACGGAGGCCTCCACCCCTGTTTAATGATGGACGATTTCTTTTCACAAAGATGGCCTCCTTTACTCCTCTCTCAAACCATCGTTCCTCTCTGTCCAGGATGTGAACATCTTCATCCCTGAAAGAGTGACCGCTGGCCTGGAGATGAGTGTAGACCGCAGAATCCTGGCCTGATGATGTTGATCTTCTGGGCTGGGCCATCCTTTTGGCCAGTGGCTGTTTAGTTTCCCCGGTGTAAGACTGATCACAGCCCTCCTGACATTGAACAGCATACACAACATTACTCTGTTTGTGCCAGGGATCTTTGGGATGAACCAGTCTTTAATGTATTTTGGGGTTTAAAAGCCACTGGGATGTTATGTTTAGAAAATAAACGTCTCAGTTTCTCTGATACCCCCTCAACATACGGAATGACCACTGGTCTGGGTCTGGGTTCCTCCTTTTCACCTGATAGCTGACTGGAGTCCAGTTTGGGTTTCTTCTCTGCTTTCAGGAAGGCCCAGTTAGGATATCCACATTGCTCTAGAGCCTATCATGTGTAGGATTTCTCCTTCTGCCTGGCTCCTGAGCTAGTGGGGACGCTGTCTGCTCTGTGGTACAGAGTCCTGATGACTCCTAACTTGTGCTCCAAAGGGTGATGGGAGTCAAACTGCAAATACTGGTCTGTGTGGGTGGGTTTGCGGTACACCTCAGTTTGCAAATGTCCTCTATCAGAGACTGAGACCTCACAGTCCAAGAAAGCCAGCCTGCCATTTTTTACATCGTCTCATGTGAACTTGATGTATTTATCCAAAGAGTTAATGAGGTCAGTAAAATGTTGGACTTCCTGAGATTTAATTTTAACCCAGGTGTCGTCAACATACCTGAACCAATGACTTGGTGGTGTCCCTGAAAAGGACATCAAGACTCTCTTTTCTACCTCCTCCATGTACAGGTTGGCAACAATAGGAGAAACTGGAGACCCCATAGCACACCCATGTTTCTGCCTATAATATTGCTCCCCATATGTGAATTAGGTTGACTGCAGGCACAGTTTCAAGAGTTGACACAGTTGTTCTGTGGAAAGTGTGGTCCTGCTGCTCAGAGTGGTGTCTGATTTTAATCTCAAACTGACCACCTCTACTGCATCATCAACAGGAATGCACGTAAAGAGTGATGTGACATCAAAAGAGACCATTGTTTCATCAGTCTCCATGATGACATCCCTCACCTTATCTACAAAGTCCATGGTGTTCTGTATGTGCTGTTATTGCTAGTATCACTCAGCCTCCTGTGAATAGTAAACAGCCATCATGGTGCTAATGATCCATTGTTAGGCTGATGGCCCTTCTTGATCATGTGAGCAGCTGGTTTTGGTTGTCAGCAGCAAACTGGTTGATCCACTCTGAGAAGGTGCTATTTAAGAGACTGAACTGAATACAGCACCTCAGACTGAAGAAGTCTTTCGGATGAAAGACAATACATTTCTACATTTTTTTGTTGTTTTGCTTTTTGTTTTTTTGAATGTCCAGAGGACCAGATTTAACTTCTTTTTAGATTTTTCTACCTGGATTATTGAGCATGCATCAGGATATCATTCAGTTTATTTAGTCTTGAACTGAGAAAGTTTTCTTGATTGAAAGCAATATGTCTTCATCTACATAACATAAGTCCAGTTGCTTTGTTTTTTTGTTTGTTTGGGTTTTTTTTTTTTTTTTTTTGGGGGGGGGGGGGGGGGTGTTAAACCAAAAGTCTTAGTACACTATTTCCGATAGAGCTGAATGTTTTTGATATAAGAATGATTAAAACAGCGGTAAGTATGTGAAAGTAGTTTAATTGCAAAGATTGTACAAAAGAAACTAGTTTGAATGATGACTCAGCATTTGTGCAATAAAGCAGCTTTTTTGGTTACTGTGTGTTGATCTAAGAGAGGATTTCAGCTTCACTCCATACACCACCTACTTCTACATGAAGATGGGTCACAAAGCTCCTCTGCTGAAGAACCCGACACACACAATTCACATGAAGATGAGAGGACATGAAGATTTGTCCACTGTGGTGAGTATTTACTTCTTACACATTAGGAACCGGATGTACCTCGAAGATCTTCATCATTCATTGTTACTTAACCTCACAAATCAGGACTGAAAGAGTTTTACTGTTAGTCTGAAAAATCAGAAAATCCAAAGACATGTCAGATCTCCGTTTTAGCCTTCCATTGGTAATTCAGTAGCGGCAGGTGGTGCATTTCAAACCTAGGCCTTCAGTTTTGTCCTGCCTGAATTTATCCACCTCTTAATACCGTCATTATAACCCCACGGCTAAAGAAACCATCAATAATAAACATAATAAACATATATGGCACTACATCACAGACAGGTATCTCATGTAGTGAGAATGATCAGCAAGAAACTCAATTAACAATATTTAACAGGTTTCCTTCAACTGCAGCCACAGCTGCACCACCTACATATTCACCAAAATTATCAATATTAATTTAATAAAATGACAAAAATAAAAATAATAAAATGCATTTTACTCACCAAAAGTTAATTGGTTATTTGTACACAACCTCTATCCGCCTTTCTTTCCTCAAGAGGAGTTCAGTTCCTCTGTCCTACAGGTCCTCATGGTGTTTCAGTTCTTTACTCACCATCAAAGTGAACGCTGAAAGTCTAGTCTGTTCTTTATTCAGTTTAGAGCTGAGAATTTCATTCATTCAACTTTTATTTAAACAGATAAATCACATTGAGCCTCGAAGACTCGTTTACAAGTGAGACCTGTTTGGACAGACAAAAAACAGTGGTTAACTGGACACATGTAGGAGTTGGAGGCGAAAAAAATTCCTATCAGACTTTTTATTTTCTTGCCTGAGGAAAAAAAAAACCTTTAATAAAAAAAGAAAACACCTCGCACAAACAGCATATAGTGACGTAGACATTCTGCAAATGGAGACGAGAGCAGTCAACAATGCTTATAGATGCTCTTGAGGTCACTGTAAGAGTTCTGATAAGATAATCAGTCAATGTCCTCCGGTGAGATCCGTAAACATTCTTGAGGTATGTCGAGGAATGGCCAAGAATAACATCTATGAGAATCCAAGAGTCCTGAAATGATGACACAAAGTTTGTTCAGCTGGTTCCATCTGATTATCAGTTGGAAATTCCTCAGGGAGGGGGTGGTGAGCGTCGGATCACATGTTCTCCAGGCGAATTCAGATAAGATGGCCTTGAAGGCCAGCCAAGGGAACCAAATTTATATAAACACACAGTTGTTTTGGGGACAGGCAGAACTTAATGACATCTACCTTGACATCTATCGACTTCCGGGAAGATGGCGCCGGTGCTGGTGGCTTGCCGTTCACCTCTGTCTGTTTTGATTGTTTTTTTTCTGTTTTTGTCATTTTTCTTCGGTGACATAAACTCACTACTTGTTTATGATCGCCAACAACTTTTAAATATACAGTTATCTACTGCAAACCCCAACTTGTTCGACCACTTTGATCAGGGCTGTGGACCCCCACCCCCTTTGCTTGTTGATATTCCCGTTTACTTGAAGCGCGCAGCGTTTCTGCCCGCCCGAAAACATCGCTCCAGGCACCGTGGGAGACGTGCCGGCCGTCTCGTGAGGATTAAAGCCAGCTTCAAGCTCTCTGCTGCTTCGTCATCTGCTGCTGACCATCAGACGTTAAACTGGCCATCCGGATGCTTCGCTGACCCACTCAACTCCAGCTCGCTCCAGGTGCCCGGGCCTGGCCGCGCGTGGCCAGTGGTTTCGGCCGTCTCCAGTGGAACTTAACCAACTCCGGACCTTCTGCTGCATCATCTCATGCCGACCATCTGCTGGATATTCGCCTGTCCGGGTGCTTCGCTGATCCTGCTGGGTCCTGCCTTATCCCCGTAGTCGAGCCTGGCTCGCGCCGCGGGCGCGCGCACAGCTCCGACGTCTCTGGTCCTTGGAGGCGTGGTTCAAACTCCAGAAATCTGAAACAGCTGATCTGTGCTCCGAGCACAGCTTTACCTTCAGCATCTGGTCCTACAAAGATTGCTTTGCTGAATGTGAGGTCGCTGACAAATAAATCATTCATCTTAAACAATGTTTTCTACTCCAATGAACTGGACTTCATATTTGTTACAGAGACCTGACTCGTCCCTGGTGAGTTAAGTGTTTTTTCTGAACTTTTGCCGGTGGATTGTGCCTTTTTTAATGCTCCAAGGATTTCTGGTAGGGGTGGTGGATTATTAACAGTTTTTAAAAAGCTCTGAAACTGCAGATAGCTCCAGGCTGTGACATTTCAGAGTTTTGAACTGCTGTATTTTGAGCTTGGCTGCTCCAACCCAACACTGTGCTGCTTGATCTACAGGCCACCCTCGTACAACAAAAACTTCATAAGTGAATTTTCTGACTTTCTGACTGGAATACTGCTCAATTATTGCGCCGCTCAAGGTGGCTGCATGTTGGAGCAGCTCTGTTACTTTCATTCTGACATTTTGCTTTTGGAAACTTTAATTCCTCTTTTTCTGGATGTAAATCACATTTTTGGATGATTGTTTCCTCTGGTATCAGATGCTGTGCAGCTGGAAGGATTTTTACTGAAACTTTTTTAGTTTTGGACGTTTGTTATGATGTGTAATCATGGCAACAAGGCAGTTTTCTACAACCAACAGCAGCTGATTAACATCTCAAAAGCTCAAATAATATCTCAACTACAGCCCTAAATCTCAAATGAGTTGAAAGGATGTTCTGTGGATGCATTCTCATCTACCTGCCAGCTGTGCTCGAATGCCTGGCCACTGAGATCCTGGAACTAGCAGCAGGAAACACAACTCATGACAGCGGAAGGACAGGATCGTCTCTCGGCACCTACAGTTGGCTGTCCGCAGCAACAAGGAGCTTGGCAGACTGCTGGGAGGAGTGGCCATCGCTCTGGGAGGAGTTCTGCCCGGCATTCAGGCGGTCCTACAGCCCGGGGGAACCGAGGCCAGCCGAGTCTGGGTGGACGGCTCGGACGGCATCTGCAGCCAGTTTCTTAGGATCCAGTGTGGGATGGACCTTTAAAAGAGATCCTTCCTGCCTACAGCCATCAGTATCTATAACATCTCTTAATGAAATGAGGATAACGAGTTACAACAACAAATTAAAGCTGCAAGCAGCGTTGAAGGCCCTCGCAGCGAAGCGCCGCTGCGGCCTTATGGCGACCGCAGGAACTGCAGCGAGTCTTCCCGGTCGCCATCGAGAACACTCACGCTACCGTCACGCGCCCGTTTTCCGGAGTGCGCATTCGCCGAACCTTTGACATGAGCTGCGGCCGCATATAGAACTATTGTAATAATGTAGGGGCGCACTTGAGTCAAATATTAAACAACACCACTGCGTCCATAAGTCCTCACTAGTCAAGCACCAAAAATCTGGTGCAGATCGGACGATATATCACTGAGATATAACAGTTTGATTTATGTAGGGGGCGCACTAGAGTCAAATATTAAACAACAACACCACTGCGTCCATAAGTCTTCACTAGTCAAGCATCAAAAATCTGGTGCAGATCGGACGATATATCACTGAGATATAACAGTTTATTAACCTAGGGGGCGCACTTGAGTCAAATTTTAAACAACACTAACAATGTGTTTAGACATGGTCACACATTATGCCATAAAAATCTGGTGCAGATCGGATGATATATCACGGAGATATAAGGGTTGGAATATTATAGGGGGCGCTCTAGAGTCAAAAGTTAAAAAACATTACTAATGTGTCCATCAGGGCTACATAATAATATACCAAAAATCTGGTGCAGATCAGATGATATATCATTGAGATATAACTGTTGCAAGATTGTAGGGGGCGCTGTAGAGTCAAAATTTAAAAAACATTACTACTGTGTCTACCAGGGCTAAATAATAATACACCATAAATTTGGTGCAGATCGGCTGATATATCACTGAGACAAAACAGTTTGAATAATGTAGGGGGCGCACTTGAGTCAAATATTAACCAACACAACTAAAATGTCCATCAGTTCTCAGTAATGACGCACCAAAAATCTGGTTCAGATCGGATGTTGTATCACTGAGATATAACTGTAAGAAGAATGTAGGTGGCGCTGTTGAGGTTCTTGGCCACTTATCGTGGAACCCTGTTCAGATGTGGATAATGATCAATCATAGTGATTTTGGTTCACCTGGGCTCAAATCTGTGCAATTTAGAGCCAAACGTATTGCAACGGCGTCACTT
>NC_056519.1:31716303-31720866 GCF_014905685.2 Nematolebias whitei
AATAGTCAATAATTCATTCAAGAATAGATTATGGGTGTTTGGTATGGCTCAGTGGCTAAAATGGGTTGGATGTTAGAGAAATTACTTAATTTTCAATTACCTGAATGTACAAATTCCTTCATTTATAGTTAAACTTTAGGAAATCAACTTTTTTTTTCCTTGTGAAAAAAATATCAAAATTAACTTTAAAATCCAATCCAGGATTAAGTAACAACTAGCAACACCCTAACTGTACTACGTTTTGTGTTTCCAACAGATGCTACGATGACTTCTAGAAATGGATGTCCCAATAAACACAATAAAAAAATTCAATGATGCATCAAATGTTGTCTGAGTATGTTTTAAGGTAATAACAAATGTGAAATCTGGAAAACAAAGAGAATTCCTGAATCTGTCTTGTGTGCTTTGATGTGTACATAAGTTTATTGGAGGTCCTGAAACAACTTCTCTGAGAACACAAAGATTTTTATTTTACCTTTGGCCAAGATGTCAGTTTGAAATCAGGCTGCTTACTGCAAAACCAAGAGGTTTTTTAAGACGGTCTTCATTTGTATTGTTTTGTCGACTAAGCTAAATGTAATTTCTAAAATATGGATAAATCTGATCTCATCATGCAGCATAAGCAACTGGGTACAGGTATGAGGGCCAAAAGTCTGGTTATGTACTGACTCCTAAATGTGCTTGTTTTCTACTGAAACATGGAGTAGGGTTGACCTTTAAAATGTGAGACAGCTGAGGAAGTTAACCAGTAAACAGAAATACCGGCTCCAGGTGCAGAAATCTGACAGAACCTGAGAATCACTCATCTGCAGTGACTGCAGGTTGAACAAGAAAATGTGAAGTTAAAGGAAACATCCTTTGTCCCAAGGCCAGTTTAAGTATCATTAATATTTTTCTTTCTTTATGAATCGATTGTAACTTTGTTCACATTTTTCAACAACCAAAATGGAATTTTTTTTTTAATGTTATGGCTAGGTATTAAAAAAAACAACAACATTTAGCTCTCCCCACTACACAGTTATGTTGCTCTTATTTTGAAATGTAACCGGAAGTTCTGTGTTAAGAGAGGCGGAAAAAGAAGTTATGGAGACGCCGCGGCAGTATACTGGAGCAATGTTGAACCGAGACGCCGCTAATGTCGAACCGGTTAACACCATAGACATAATATGCCTGTGGGTAACACAATCTGCCAATAACGACTTGTTTTTAGACATAATGTGTCAGTGGTTACGGCATTTTATCGTTCAGCCTTTTTTTCTATCGTCCAATCAGATGTGGCCGGCCAGACACGCCTATTTTTATATCGTCCAATCAAATATGGCCAGCCAGACACGCCTATTTTTCTATCGTCCAATCAGATGCGGCCGGCCAGACACGCCCATTTTCCTATAGTCCAATCAGATATGACCGCCCAGATACGCCTTCCGAATTTGGCTGCAGAGATACCTACTTGCGGAGAACAGCTAATCAGCTGTATCAGGTAGGTTATTATGCAGTGTGGGCTGCACAAAGGTGCAGCAGGTGCTAAATTATTTAAAATAATTTATTTTAAATAAAAATTACATGCCAATCAATCAGCCAGTTGTATGTCATGTCCAATCTTATTTTGAAAACCCGCGCTAGAGCGAGTCCGCGATAAACGAACTGCGAAGTACCGAGGGGCTACTGTACTTCATTTCTTCTATTTACTTTTCATTTTATATGCTTTAATTACATGACTGTGTTATTGTCTACTCCTCTTCTGTTCTTTGTTTAAACCAGGTCTCTCTGTAAAGGAGTCCTCGAGGCTCAAGGACACTAACTGTAGAAATAAAGGTTGAATGAATGAACAACAGTAACATTAGCGCTGAAGTAGTAAAAGTCATGAGACCAATCTGAACAAGCTTTTGAACACCGAATGGTTAGACGTGCTGAAAGTATGCTGAAGTACCAAGGTAGGTAGTTAGAAGAATGTTCGGGACAAACTTTAATCCAGAAACACTGGTGTGAACTTTGTCTCAGTAGTTACACAATTAAAAATTACTTTTGTCGTCACTAAAACTGGCCGTTGTTAATTAAAACAAGTTGTGATTTGATGTAATATTTATAAAATGTTTTACAACAGAATGAATTGTAAAATATTTTGATCCGTTTTCCTTTGAAACCTTTATGAATGACACAATTCACTACTTTAGCATTGAAAACATAAGTGAAGGTGAGCGACAGCTCGGAGTCACCTGAGGTATCCTTGAAGAAGCAGGCGGACGATCACGGCCTCGGCCTGCGGGCGAGACAGCGCTGTGGTCTGAATCATCTTCCTTCTCTTGGCAGGACCCCTCCCCATCCAGGCCTCCAGCAGCTTCAGGGGTGTCAGCTTCTCATCCATGGAGGCAGCCAGCTCCAGGACATGCAGCACTTCCCTCGCATGCTGCGTTATATCCAAATTGACGTGGTCTGGAGCAGCAAGACATAGAACCAGCTTCACACACATGCACATATCATTTTATTCAAAGAGACAACAGTGAAGTGGAAAAAAGACAAGAACATTTGTTCTCTAGAAGTTATTTTTCACCTTTTATGTTTTTTTTAACTTTTATTGCCGAACAAAACAAAGCAAATCACATACAAACTGTTTAGTCTTGAGACTGGGCCATCTCTTAAACAGCAGAAACAAAAACACAATATACACTTGTCAATGTACAGGGTCAAATAAAAACAAAAATAAAAAACAACAAGAGAGCCTTATTTAAGAAAGTCCACAATAGGTCCCCACACCCTTTCAAAACCTGGAGTTTTAAACTGAAGTTGAACTGTTAATTGTTCCATCATGTAAACATTTCTTATTTTTGGAATCCACTGATCAATAGTTGGTGGGTTGGGTTTCATCCAATTGACCGTGATCATTTTTCTTGCCGTCATGAGGAGATTATGTATCAGAGATCTTTGGTCATTAGTGAGATAATCAAGGAACTCATCAAGTAAAAAGATGACAGGGTCAAAAGGGATTTGTATCTTCAACAACCTTTCCAACACATCCCTGACACCTTTCCAGAAGTCCTGTACCTGAGGGCAGTCCCAAAATATGTGAGTGTGGTCACCCACAAGACCACATTTTCTCCAACAGTCACCATTATTGTCATGCCCAGAGAGAGAAGTCTTCAGTGGGTTTAGAAAAAACCTGATTTTGCTTTTCCAATCAAACTCTTTCCAGAGTTGGCTCCCGATTCCCCTGTGGCAACCAAAACAAATATTCTCCCAAGAATCATCATCCAAAATGACATTTAATTCCATTTCCCATTGTTGTTTAATGTGTTTAGTGCTGTCTGATACATCCATCACCAGTTTTTTATACATCAAAGAGACTTGTTTTTTCAATGTTCCAGAGTTTTTGATTAAATTAAGTGTTTCTCTATATTCGTGGGTTCTCTTATAATACTTTCCCAGTCTGTATGCTGTGATAAATAGTGTCTAATCTGTAGAAATCTATGCATATTGCCTGGAGGGAGATTAAATGTGTCTTTTAATTTGGAAAAAGTCTTAAGCATATTGCCTTCAAATAACTGATTTACTGTAATCAGCCCACTTTCAGCCCATCTAATAAAAGCCCCACCTGATAAAGATGGTAAAAACTCGGGGTTATTGTTAATGGGAATTGCCCTTGATTGAGCAATAGTTCCCTTCACTTGTTTCTGTATATGGTTCCATACCTTGAGTGTGTGCCTGACCCAGATGTTAGTTATTTTAATTTTTTTCCTGAAATTGCAAACTAAGAAAGGGAAGAGTTGATAGACTTACACCTGGTAGTGAGTATTCCTCGATGGAGACCCAATGAATTTCTGGATCCTTGACAATCCATGCCACTATTGCTCTTATTTGAGCAGACCAATAATAGAGTCTCAAATTAGGGAGTCCAAGTCCTCCCCTTTCTTTACCAGACATCATAATTTTAAGTCTCACTCTTGGCCGTTTGTTCTGCCAGATGCACTTTGATATAATTTTTTCTAAGGATTTAAATATATATTGCGGTAGATACACTAGTAGTGACTGAAAAAGAAACAACGATCTTGGTAAGATATTCATTCTAACACATTCGGTGCGTCCCAGGAGTGAAAGAGGAAGCATATCCCATCTGTTTAGATCTTTTTTAATTTCTTCTATTAATTTATTGTAATTAGAAGAGCGAAGCTGTGTTACTGTGGAGGCAAGAAACACTCCAAGATATCTAAATCCCTGTTCAGACTTTTTAAAGGAGACCAAATCATCTAACTGGGAGGGCCAACTACCTGTAACCATCATGGCCTCAGATTTATTTATATTGATTTTATATCCAGATACTATACTGTATTCTTTAAGATTATGAAGAAGAGCAGGAACAGATGTGTTGGGATTCTCTAAAAATATTAGTATATCATCAGCAAATAGTGATAATTTGTGTTGAACATTAGCTTCATCACGTATACCCTGAATATGAGGATTAGTCCTAATCAGTTCAGCCAGTGGCTCTATACTGAGTGCAAATAACGAGGGTGACAAAGCATCCCCCTGTCGAGTACCACGTCCCGATGGAAAAAACTCAGAGCAGTG
>NC_056519.1:31720966-31724083 GCF_014905685.2 Nematolebias whitei
GTGATAATTTGTGTTGAACATTAGCTTCATCACGTATACCCTGAATATGAGGATTAGTCCTAATCAGTTCAGCCAGTGGCTCTATACAGAGTGCAAATAACGAGGGTGACAAAGCATCCCCCTGTCGAGTACCACGTCCCAATGGAAAAAACTCAGAGCAGTGGCCATTTACCCTAACTCTAGATCTAGGATTTTTTATAAAAGATCTGAACCCATTTAAGAAATGTGTCATTAAAGCCCATGCTTCTTAGAGTATGTTGTAAAAAATCCCAGTCTACTCTGTCAAATGCTTTCTCAGCGTCAAGGCTCAGAAACATTGATGGGATGTTTCCCTTCTGTGCCAATGTCTGAAGATTTAAGATTCCTGTACATAAATTTTATAGTACTCCCCTGGAAGACCATCAACTCCTGGAGATTTATTATTCTTAAGTCTAAGAATACTGTTCCTGACTTCCTCTTCCCTGATAGGTTGGGTCATCAGATCAGCCTCCTCGTTCTTCAAACGGTTATGGTTAATTAATTTGAGAAATTGTTTAATTTTTTCATCTTTATCAAGCCGTTTTTCTTCCTTATATAGATCTTGATAGTATTTAGCAAAAGCTTTTGCAACATCCTCAGGCTGGTTATACAGTTCCCCAGTAAGAGGACATTTTATCTTATGGACTACTCTGTTTGACTGCGCTTTACGTAGCTGAAATGCTAAGAGTCAGCTTGTTCCATTACCAAATTCATAGTATTTTTGATTAGTGAAACGTAACTGGCCCTCGACTCTATAAGTTAACAAATCATTCAAACTCTTGTAAATGAGTCCTTGAGGCTCAAGGAGATTTACCTGTCTAAATAAAGGTCGATTGATTCAATTTCCGTTTATTTTCCTTCAGTATATTACGTGTTTCAACTTTTTGAAATAGTTGATACTCTCCAATTCTTTTATCTTATTTTACAATTCTGTTTGTTCTGAGATTCTATTCTTTTTTAATCTTGATGAAAGTGCAATTACATTGCCCCTCAGCACAGCTTTAGCTCCCTCCCACAGGATAGAAAGTGTTACATCGTCTTTGTCATTAAATGCAATATAGTCAGTCAAACCCTGTCTTATTTCCTGTTGATTTGCTTCATTATTTAAATAGATACATTGGCTCTCCAATATTTGAATTGTTTGTTTGGCCCAATCATAATTTCTAATAACACCGGGGCATGATCTGATATGGTTATCGCTTCAATGTTACACTGAGTAGCTCTATAGCTGTCTGTTCCTGAAATCATAAACATGTCAATCCTAGAGTGACTGCAGTGTTCTTGTGAAAAAAAAGTAAAGTCCCTCTCTTTTGGATGTAGATGACGCCAAATATCTACTAGACGTAGCTCCTTCATCATCGCAGTGAGCGTCTTAGCTTTCTTACACAGACGCCCCATGTCTACTGGGAGTCTATCTACAGACCCTCTCAAAACACAATTAAAATCTCCACCTATCAAAATGAGACCCTCTGAATGTTCTGCTATCATAGGGGCAATGTTTTTAAAAAAGTCAGGGCAGTCCTCATTTGGTGCGTACAAATTGAGCAAAGTAATTTTAGTACCACCTATGCACCCAATCAGCATCACATATCTCCCCTCCTTATCCAAAAATGTTTTTTCATGACTAAAATAAACTGACTTAAGAAATGGGAGAAAAAGGGGAGTTCACTTGTTTAAGGAGGAGGAACTATACTGTTGGTCAACCCAACCTCTTCTCAGCTTCATATGCTCCCCATCAGAAAGATGTCTCTCCTGTAACATTGCTATTGAACAATTTGATTTTTTTTTAATTGGTTGAGAACTTTTTTTCTCTTGATTGGGCTGCACAAGCCTTTGACATTATAAGTAACACAAATTAAACTATCCATGCATTTTTTTCTGGCTCTTATTTGTCTTAACCCTGGTCAAATATACATTAATATAATACAAAATTGCAATATTCTTAATCGAGTGGCCCCTAGTTAGTCTCAAGATAAAATGAAATAATACAATTGAACAAATAAACAAATCAAACTAAACTTCCACATGCCCAGCTGGATTAGTTAGTCAAGATGGTTTTTCAAACCTGACTCAAAACCAGTCCCCGTTGATTGCTGGGCGGAGGGTGGTGACAGGTCCTCCGTGGGAAAAACACACAGTGTTGGCGCTGCTGACGTCCCTCTCGTGGAGCGGTGCGCTGCGGCTGGAAAGGTGCGCTTGTTAACCGGTCCGTCCAATATGAAAGCGAAAGTAAACAAACAAAAAATCCTCGTTGTTTCTCTCCTAACGTATAATGTCTAACAGAATGATATGAACTCAGCATAAGTTGAATTCAGTGGTCCACACACAGGGAAGCCTTGACCTCTACGTAGAACAGCTCCTCCGGATCCTTGCCCCGTCTTCCTCTTGCCATGCTCCAGCGTGTCGGGACATTTCAGCTTCAATCCGCTCCCTCTCATCCACCTGCACGTGCACGCCCAGCTCCTGAAGTGCAGGTAAAGCCTCTACGATAGTCGTATAGATGTTCTCCTTGCCATCCATAATTATTTTAAGCTGTGCTGGATACAAGCATTTTGCTTTTATGTTTTTCATTTTTAATTGTTAGACTGCGGCCCGCACAGACACTTGCTTTTTCTGAAGCTCCGGGGAGTAATCATGGTCAAAGAAAATCTGTTTTCCTTCATACAGAACTTTCTTCTGTGCCCACACCTGTTGCAGGACACTTTCTTTGAGAGTAAAGTCCATGAACTTGACAATCAGCGCGCGTGGGGCTGCGGTCGGGTTCTTGGGCTTTGCAGTGAGCGCACGGTGCGCCCGTTCAATGTTGATGACGTTGAGATCAGCTGGGAGCTAGAGAGCACCCTGGAGTAGCTCATTTACAAATGTCTTCACGTCTCGACCTTCGGATCCTTCAGGAACTCCATAAATTCTTAAATTGTTTCTCCTCAATCTATTTTGCATATCGTCGCATTTGGGAGTCAGGGCCAACTCTCTAGGAGCAGATATTGCAGCGCCCTCTCATGGCGCCTCACAGTGTCCTCGTTAGCACTGATACGGTCCTCCGCCTCTCCGGCCCTGTTTTCTAATTTTGTTATTTTATCACCCAGCTCTTTAAAAGAT
>NC_056519.1:31724183-31733157 GCF_014905685.2 Nematolebias whitei
TATATACTAAAATAAACTACTACTTACTACTTGCACTACTATTCCTAATTCACAATTTTTCACTTATCGCGGGGCTTCAGGGTATGGATCCCCCACGATAAATGAGGGACTACTGTAAAACGAAACCAAAAACAGAAGAAAAAATAAAGACAAAAACAGCTAAATTTTTAAGCTATATTTTTTGTTAATTTTAGCATCTGACTAACTTTTGTTGGTTTGAAGTTTTAGCTCCTTTTTTTTGCAATTTTTTAACTTTCAGCTTCTGTTTTGCTGATCTTAAGCCCCCAGTATACTGCCGCGTACGTCCGTTCACGCGTACTTACGCGTGTACATGTACGCAGAGGGTTCAGACTTCATACTCCAGCGTACACCCTGAGCAGCTGCAAAGCAGCTTCATAGACAAGGGGCGTTTACCTTCGGGACAAATTGAGGTCGCCGATTGGTCATTTGCTGACACGCCTACTGGATTGATTGACAGGTCGGAAAAAAGAAAAAAAAACGAGCGCTGGCAGCCTCAGCTGCAGCAGTGTTCTGTGTTTATATGTTGTTAATAAAAAGATCTAAAAAAAATTTTAAAACGGGGAGTGCTGGCTCTGCAGCCCACACATCAGACCAGCCCACCAGGAAATGTCCAGACCCTCCTGCAGCCATGCTGGACCTGAGTTTAATTCACTCATGACAAATTCCTTCATTTCTCACCATTTCAGTCATGGCG
The DNA here is from genome assembly GCF_014905685.2 of Nematolebias whitei. Taxonomy (NCBI): domain Eukaryota; kingdom Metazoa; phylum Chordata; class Actinopteri; order Cyprinodontiformes; family Rivulidae; genus Nematolebias; species Nematolebias whitei. The sequence continues at coordinate 31,724,899 of NC_056519.1, forward strand.
TCAACGGAGGAGGAAGAGATCACTGCCTCTTGGCAAAAAAAACAAAAGAAAAGTCCAGATCAGAGATGAAGAAGGGGAATTTAATACATTGGTGTCGCATACAAAACAGTCCGTCGCTGGGCAGTTTATTGTGCGACACCGTGTACGCGGTCATAATAATTAAGCTTTGCACGAACATGCCCTGGGGGGTACGCTCGTACCTCTGCGTATGGACGTACGCGGGAGTATACTGGGGGCTTTAGCATTTAGTTACTATTAGTATTTGCTTTTATCTGCTATTATGTTAATTTAGCTTTGTTAAAGCTAATTTTAGCATATAGCTACTGTATTGTTGGCTTTAGCTTCTAGTTATGTTTTTTTTATTTTCATTTTTAGCTATTGTTTTGCTAGCTTTACAGTTTAACTACCATTTAGCTAATTTGAGTGTTTATATATTATTGTATTAGTTTTACCTTCTAACTATTGTTGCAGTAATTTAGCATGGTGCTGTGCTTTTTCGAATTTCTGCATTTTGCATTTATTTTGCTTACTTTTACTCTTAGCTACAGTTATGCTAATTTTAGCATTAAGCTAATGTTTCTCACACACACACACACACACACACACACATTGGTGTTTTAAAGTTTGTGAACTCTTTATAATAGTCCAACATTTCAGTCAGGTCATGTGGACAGTTTCTTTTTTTTGTGCTGAAACGTTTCGCCTTCGATCCGGAAGGCTTCATCAGACAAGGAAACACACAAAAAAAAGTTGGTTACGTACGTAACCAACGTTCTATTTCGTATAGGCTTCGCCCTTTAAGGCTGTCGCTGATGGGCTAAGGGCGAAGCGGATGTTGTCCTCGCCTCACTGGGTCCATTCGAACACCGTATGAGACAGAAGCTTGCCCAAAAAATGTCTTGTCACTCAGCTCCCCATGTGCGTAATTACGCATTGCGTAGTTATGTGTGCCATGCACAGACGCATGTTGTGTAACTATGCGTTCTGAATGCATGAACGCCCCGGAAAATTCAACGGGGAGGGAAAAATGCTGAAAAAAGCCATGAACCAACTGGTTTACGGCTGAACAGGATGAACAGATTAATAATAACAGGAGAGCTGATTATTAATCAAATGAACTGATTGGTAACAATAGTTGTGAACTGATTAGTGACAATAGAACCAAAATAACAATCACAATTTGTGATTGATAACAACATCTCACACTGTAATGCATGCAGACAGATGTGAGTTAAACGGAGTTCCATGAAACAACAATATTCATTCTGTAAAACACTAAGGACAGAATGTGTCATGGGACGAGCCGTCACATCACGTAGATAAAAGCGAATGAATGAGCAGGGTGTTGACCACGCGGCCGCAGTGCAAAATGTCCTACATTGTCATACCGTTATGCAAAGCTTTCGAAGATGCAATACCTCTGGTCGAGTGTGCTCTGAGGTTGACAGGAGGCTAAATCTGATGCTCTGTAGGCTTCAGAAATGGCCTCACACAGCCAGTGTGACAAGCGCTGGGTGGATAACGTGCGACCTGCAGATGCATCTCTATAATGCACAAACAAATGTTGAGTTTGACGCATTGCAGCTGTGTACACTATGTAACACGCCAACGCCCGCACCGGATAGAGAAGATGGAAAGACGCTACTTCTTCTGATCTGTGGGGGGGGGGAGAAAAACCCCTCCAACGATATCGCTCTTGATTTAAAAGAGCTCGTGATGTTTTTAGGCATAAAAGCTGGGTTTGGTCTTAAATCAGCTGAGCTGCCGTCAGCCTGAATTCTGAAACATGACGGAGCGACAGAGAGGGCAGATAATCACTCACTCTCGTAGCGGATGTTAAAGCCAACAGCAGGGCTGTTTTAAGAGACAAGAATTTAAGTGGAACCTGATCCAGAGGCTCAAATGGAGCTTTGATCAGGACATGCAATACCAGTGTTAAATCCCACTGTGGAACAAGTGGGTGTGAAACAGGCCTGCGTCTCTGTACACCTTTTAGAAACCGCTTCATCAGCAGATGATTAAAAACTGTTCTGTCTCCGAACCCTTTGTGGCAGGAAGAGATGACTGTAGCGTACATTTTAATCGTGCTGGACGCCAATTTTCTGTCCCATCAGCTGCTGCAGAAAGGACAGCATGCCACCTAATGGACATGAGGTGGCCTCTACACCCTTCTCTGTACACCAGCGCTGAAAAGCTGTCCGCTTTGATGTGTACAACGCTGTGGTAGATGCAGCACGTGAAACCTGAATTGTGCGCACTACATCCTGTGGGAGACCCATCTTCTCTAAGGGGATCCGTTCAGTGGCCAGACCTACAGGTGCTGGCCTAGTTCTGGGTAACTCCTGGTCGCTCCTTCTGCCTGGAGGAGAGCGTCCTCCCTCCATGGCAGTTTCCACGGGCGCCCCAACAGCAGGCGTTGCAGGACTGGGAACCATGGTGCGCTCATGCGTTCGGGGGCCACCAGGAGAGCTGTCAATCCTTCCTCCTGAACTCGGTTAAGGAACCGTAAAATCAGAGGAGGTGGAGGAAACGCGTACAGAAGCATTTTGGGCCATGGGCTGTGGGCAAACGCATCCACCCCCAGCAGTGGTTCGTCTCACGGGCTCAGAGAAAGCCATAATTGACACTGAGCGTTTTCTCATGTCGCAACAGGCCCACAGCTGCTATTTCAATCTGAGTCAAAATGCTCCGTCAAAAGATGATTAAGGTTGTTCTGTCTCCGACAACTTTGAGACAAGAAGAAAAAACATGGCTGCAGCATACGATAATCGTGCTGAACGCCAGATTTCTGTCCATCGACTGCTGCAGAAAAGGACAGCATGTCGTCCAGTGGACTTGAGGTGGCCTCTACGCCTTCTCTGTACACCTTTTACAAAACATTTCATCAGCGGATGATTAAAGCTGTTCTGTCTCGAAAATTTTGTGTCAGAAAGAGATGGCCGCAGTGAACGTTTTACACGAGCTGAACGCCAGATCTCTGTCATCAGCTGCTGCAGAAAGGACGGCACACCACCTAGTGAACATGAAATGGCCTCTACACCTTTCTCTGTACAGCAGCGTTGAAAAACTGACCACTTGATATGAACAGCGCTGTGGTGGTTGTAGCACGTGAATCCTGAATCGTACGCACTACATCTTGAGAGAGATCCATCCTCTCAAAAAGATCTGCACAGCGGCCAGACCACAGGTGCTGGCCTATTCTGATTAACTCCTGATCACTCCTCCCACCTGGAGGAGAGCGTCCTCTTTCCACGGCAGGTTCCAAGAGCGCCCCGATAACGAGTGTCGTAGGCCTGGGAACCATGATGCGTTCACACACTTGGGACAGAGGAGCTGTCGGTCCCTCCTCCTGAACTCGGTTCAGAAAACCGTGATATCAGAGGGAGAGAGGGAGGTGAATAAGCATTACGACCACTGGCTGTGAGCAGACACGTCCACCCCTAGTGGTGGATCGTCCCGTGGCTCCACGATAATTATAGTTGACATTGAGCGTTCTCTCTTGTTGCAACACGTCCACAGCCGCTCGCAGGATTTCTGCCGTGTCATAGCTCTGGGTGGAAGGTCCCAGGTCCCTGTGACGCAAAGGACCGTCTTTGGACATCACATCCATCCCCTGTTCAGAATACATGAGATGTACCCTACTCCAATGGAGAGCAGATTGGGTGTGCCCCACACAGCATCTGTCTCACAATGTGGCACATGGGTTGAACGCATACATCTCCTGCCAGTTATGTATGCAACAGTCACTTGCTGTCTGTGTGAATCAAAAACTCTGATGATTCCGCAGCTCAGAGGCAAAGTGTTGAATCACATTCAAAAACCCTGTGCGACACTCCAAAAACATTTAAATGAGCTGCTGTGTGGAGAACCACAGCGCCCCCACAGCTCGTTAAATGCGTGTGCCTTTGTGAAGTCTGACATGTGTGACGTAGGTCTGCTGACGGAAACAGCTGATATCACTTGTAGTGAACTAGGCCTCCGACAACAATCTGTCTCTGAAGACCTTCATTGGACAGGAACTGTAATTTCATTGATTTGAATCCAGAAATACAAATTAGCTCATCAAGAGACTGTTTAATTGTATCCTGACTTAATCAATTGAAAGAACACTCTTCTTTTTGATAATCAAAGTGTGTTTAGTTCATACCATTTCTAAATGTTGAAGTGAACCACTCATTTTAAATCAACTGTGAAACAGTATTAAGGATTTTTAAACCTCATTAGAAATTAGAAATCAAGTTAAATGTCTATTTACAAAGTAATTATGCATTTTGATCTTCTGTCTGAATGAGGAGTAGTGATGTCGGTCGAAAGTCAGAGACAGACAGAGACAAGTTATTAGAACGAAGTGTCTTGTTTTTAAATCTAGCAGATGGTTAAAAAAGAAGCAACTGGCACCTGCTTTGATTTTGATTAGATGGCGTCTGCCTGAGGGGAGCTGCAGGTAGTGTATGGGCTGCCTGTTGAGCGTTGCTCCTTTGGTCACCTTCACCCGGGGTGCCCCCGATGCCACCCCGGGATGAATCTGGTGCCAGTGTCCATGAGGAGGCAGGAGAGTGTGTCTTGAACACACCAGGTTTTTTTTTTAGACTTCTGGTAAGATGGCGCTCGTCTACATGGCTTGCAATCCACCTCTGCTAATGGTGTTCGGATTATTTTTGGTTTTTGTATTCCTCATCAATGCCATCAACTCTCTGCTGGTTTATGACAGACAACAACTTTTGGATCTTCATTTTTCTGGCACTGATGTCGCTTATCTGGACCATTATCAGCGTACCTCTGGACCCCTCCCTCCTCCCCCCCTGCTGGCGGACGTGCCAGCTTACCTTCGCTGCGCTCCTCACTTCCCTGCCTGGAGATATCGCTTCAGACGCCGAGGAAAATGTGCTGGTCAGCTGGTGAAGCTGAAAGCTCTGCGCGCTGCATCTTCCTCTCCAACTGGCAGTCATGGTCTCCAGCTTCCCGCGTGCCCTGACCAGGTAACCAGCGGGAGTTGTCAGCCGTTGCGCAGCCCTGACCGACCTGGAGGGGATGTTATTGAAAACCTGCAGCCATTAGCACGCGCTAACTCCACCACTGCTGGCTCTACTTTGGACAATATCCGGATGTGTTTGGTCAACGCAAGATCTGTTACCAACAAAACTTTTATCCTCAGGGATTACTTTCAACTGCACGATCTGGACTTTTTCTGCATCACAGAGACTTGGATGTTTCCGGGTGAGTCCAGCGCCTTGACGGAATTACTGCCACCAAACTGTCCGTGTTTTAACGCCCCGCGGCCATCAGGCCGGCGCGGTGGTGGATTATTAACAATATTCAAATCAACTTTTGACTGTAAACAACTGCCCATCCCAGTTTCCCGTGCCAGCTTTGAGCTGAGCATCTTTGAACTCGGCCACTCGCCTCCGACGTTATTCGCACTTGTCTACCATCCACCTCGTTCTAAGGACTTCATAAATGAGCTTTCTGACTTCTTGGCTGAAATCACACCAAAATATGAGCATGTTTGCATTATTGGTGGCTTTAATTTGCACGTGTGCAAAGAGAAGCCCTCGGTTAAGGACTTTTTAGATTTATTGGACTCATTTAATTTAACTCAGCATGTAAACGGTCCCACCCAAGAGCGTGGACATACACTGGATCTTGTTTTAACTCATGATATGACTGTTAATAATCTTGTTATTGATGATAATGTTTTTTCAGACCACATGCCAGTCCAGTTTGAGTTCACCCTCCCCCATCTAACTCCTAAGCCGTGCATTCCTGCACGTTGCACTCGGGCCATTAACCACTTCACTGCCACACGTTTCACAGATGTTTATAACTCTGAAATGATCATTCAGCCCCCAATGTTTCTCACCACCACTGAGGAGCTGACATCCCAGTTCAACTCTGTCTGCTTAAAGACTCTGGATCATGTTGCACCTGTAGTGGACTAGGCCTGATGTCAAAACTGACCAGATGGACAGAAACTGTCATTTCATTGATTTGAATCCAGAAATACAGTTTGACCCATCCTGAGACTTTCTTTCTTGAATTAATCAAGTGGAAAATACAATTCTCTATGATCATTACTATTTTACAAATGTTTTGATAATCAAATTGTTTTGGTTCAAACAATGTCTACATGTTGAAGTGAACTAATCATTTTTATTTACTTAAACAGTAGTAATGATTTTTATTCCTCAATTCAAAGTGAAATCAAGTTAGAGTACGTTACAGAGTAATGATTCAATTTTTGATCGTCTGCTTTGAAGTGAGCAAGTTTGTAAGAGTGTGTCAAAGTTCAGGTTTCGGTCAACTGAAAAGTTTACTGAAAAGAAATGTCATGTTTAACTTTTACAGCAAGATACTTGGTGAGAGGCGCCACTAAGTCTGGTTTTCTCCAACAATCTTTCTGTCTGTTCTTAAACAATCCTTGACTTTCAATAACACCTTACATCACAAACCACACCTCTGCTTTGGTCCATCGACCAATCAAAAAGCTCTCAAATGAACCGGAAGTAGAGCCCATTTAAATGTGGCACTTCCCAGTTCAACAGGGGAGTTCAGAGTTTTTGGAATTCAGAATGCAGAGAGTTTGGGAGTTCCAGAATGCAAACGCAGGCATTCATGGAAGCTGCTGTATTAGAATCAAGCTGAACCAGAGACGATTTTGGGAATTATAACTTCTGTTTGGATAACCTCGCACGACTCTCGAGGTATTTAGCTGTTCTCACGGAGACGCTGAACAGTGGTTGGAAGTGAGACTCCACGCCGGAACTGATCTATCTTCAGAAAAGGTAAAAGTCGACCTTCACCAAAAGTGTACTGTTGGGACAAGCTGATTTCCAAAAGAGCGTGCTGTTCTGGTTAAAACAGACAAATTCCCTCACACATCTCTCTGTAAGATAAATCTCAATTTTCCATCTTTAAACTCTCCTTTCTGCTAGAAAATTAATCCAGATGTTTTCAGAAATGTCTGTGGTGTAGCAACGGAAAATCATGGCCGTATGGTTTTCCTGGTTGTAAAGCTGATTGATTATGTTGTTATTTTCATATTCTGCCAAATTAATGTAAATGTTTGATGTTAAACTTTGATTCTGTAAATAAATGACCTCCATTCATTTTGATGGGTCAAAGATAAATAACGTCTCACGTTACATTTCTGTTAAATTCAAAGCACGACATCATACAGTCCAGAAAGATGAGTGAACCCGTTTAATTGATGAATATATCTCAGGATATGTCATACTACATTCTGGTGGCCCGTACTTTTTTTAAAGTTCAAAAACGCTTTAAAAGCTGTATTCTGATCAGCTGCTAGTTCTTCGAAGTCTAATTGCTAAAATTTTGCCACGTTTGAGTAAAAAATCAGTTCAGAAATGTTGGTTTTAACCGAGTCTAGCCGATGCTAATTTTAAGCTAACAGCTAACGACCGGATGCCACAGGAAGTCATAGCGACTCCTACTGGATAACACTAACAGTGTCTGAGTTAAAATATATAAGGTTATGCTGACACCTCCTGGAGAGACTTGAGATCACAGGTTTTACTTCGCTTTTTAGGTTATTTTAGTGAAATTAAACGTATTTTCTTTCTGAAAGGCATTTTTGAGTTAATAAACGTTCCTCAAAGCTGAATAATCACTGTTATCTTGCATTTAAAAAGTTATTAAGGTATTTATGCAGACAGGCATTTACCAGGACATTTTTCATTCACTGAATTCCTCAAACAGGAGGGACAAAATGAAAAATTAGAAACTTTTTAAAAGATACAGTTACAGAGATTCACAGAGTTGATAAAGTTTACTCATTTGCTAAAAGATAATGCATGTTTATATGCTAAATCACTAAATAAGAGTAAATATATCAGGACAAAGAGACTTTTCTGATTTTATTTAAAAAAAAAAAAAAACCTAAAACATTAAATTCTCCTATTTAATTTTTAAATAGAAGAAAAATGGCAAACGAAGACGGAGGAGAGCATCCTTTCGACCCCCAATCAAATGATGATATCATTTTGGGGGCTTTACATATTTTAACAAATTCAATTATTGGCAAGCAAATACAGCAATTAGAACAACTCGATGAAATTCAAAGAGACCAAGAACTGAGAAGTCTGGCAGAAGGAACATTAGTGTCAGAGGGTAAAAAGTCTAGCCAGGAACGGTTAGCAAAAATCTCTCTGCTTCTAAAAGCGGAATTGGATGAACAGTTGGAACGCAACCACATGCTGTCTAGAACACATGAGAGGGAGCTCTCAGATATGCAGGCGTCAT
>NC_056519.1:31733257-31734360 GCF_014905685.2 Nematolebias whitei
CCTGTTTAGAGCGTTGCTCCTTTGGCCGCCTTCACCCGGGGTGCCCCCGATGCCACCGTCAGTGTCCATGAGGAGGCAGGAGAGTGTGTCTTGAACACACCAGGAATAAAGGTGGACACTGGGCTTCAGATTCATAGGCAGCCAATGGATGCCGGACGCCGCCGGCGTTCGCTCCGGCTCGTGACGGCGGCATAGAACATTGGAATTTAAATTTTACCTCATTCCTTTTCAAATTTATCACACGTGCACATGGCGCGCGTTGGAATTTGAACTTCACACTAATTATTTTCAAATTTATCACACGTTCCGCAAGCATTGGAATTTTTATTTTACACAATTTATTTTCAAATTTGCAAGCATTGGATTTTTTTTGTTTTTTTTGGAATTTCACAATACATTTGATTTTTATTTTCACTTTCAAAAAAAATTTACTATTTAACTCATCAGTTAATACATTGGATTTTTTTTTTTTTTTTTTTTTAAAAAAAATTTAAAAAACTCAATTTTTTACAAAAAAAAAAAAAAAAATATTACAATGTATTATATGATGAGTTAAAATAGTATTTTTTTAATATGAAAATAATGTGGTTTGTAAAATTAATTAAAAATAATATTTTTTTTTTTAAAAACATTTTACAAAACACATATTTTTTATATAAAAAAAAAATACTATTTTAACTCATCACATAATAACATTTTTTTTTTTTTTAATTTTAAAATACATTTTACAAACCACATTATTTTCATATTAAAAAAATACTATTTTAACTGATCACATAATAACATTTTTTTTTTTAAATACATTTTACAAACCACATTATTTTCATATAAAAAAAAAATACTATTTTAACTCATCACATAATAACATTTTTTTTTTTTTTTAATTTTAAAATACATTTTACAAACCACATTATTTTCATATTAAAAAAATACTATTTTAACTCATCACATAATACATTGGATTTTTTTTTTTAAATACTTTGTACAAACCACATTATTTTCACATTCAAAAAAAATTACTATTTTAACTCATCATATAATACATCGGATTTTTTATTTTTTTTTTATTTTAAAATACATTTTACAAACCACATTATTTTCAT
>NC_056519.1:31734460-31745248 GCF_014905685.2 Nematolebias whitei
GACGTTTTGTGTCTTCTTTATCATCACTGTTTTATGTCTGCTTGTGTTGCTGCATGCTGACCATCACTGTACTATGCATGAGAACTGGTTCTTAACTGACCCACCTGGTAATATAAAAATCATTATTATTATTAATACTAAGTAATACTACTAATAATAGTATCCTAATGTATGCTCAATAATCTGGTAGATAAATATAACATCCATCCATTATCTTTTACCCACTTCTTACATTTTTTGGGTCACGGGGGTCGCCGGTGCCCATGTCCAGCATCACTGTGCGAGGGGCGGGGAACACCCTGGACAGGTTGCAAGTCCATCACAGGGCCATAAATCTAACAGTATAAACTATTTATATTGAAGCCAAGTCTAAGACATACAGTTCATTATATGCAGCAGAGGTGTTCCAACAGGCAGAAGAGGAAGCGCTGCTCCCGGCTTAAGAAGCGAGGACACCGGGCGGGTGTTATGGTGAGGCTACAAGCTAATGCTAAAGCTGGAAAACTCTAGATGCCGTCTCTCTGTCGAATGTCCGCACAATGGACAACAAGATAGATTTACTTCGTCTGAGAGCGGGCGCCTCAGAAGAGATAATGAAGTGTGCAGTGCTTTGCCTCACAGAAACATGGATTACAAGTGAAACACAGGACACAGTCTTCTAGCTGGATAACAGACTTTTTCTTCGAGCGGACCACTGCAGCGAGCTAATGAGGAACTGACAGGGAGGCAGAGTATGCATTTATCTGCGTAAAAGTTGGTGCACAAACTGTACTGTGGTAAAAAGCTCATGCTCGAAGGCTTTAGAGCAAATAACAGTGAACAGTCGGCCTCATTATCTACCCCGCGAGTTCACAGAGACTTTCATCACAGTGGTTTACATTCCACCGAATGCTAATGATGCCTTGTAGGAGCTCCACGATATATTAAGTTCTCTGCAGAACAAACACCCTGAGGCTCGTTACGTGGTAGCCGGACACTTTAATCACGTGAATCAAAAGGACGGTCTCCCAAGCTTTTACCAGCATATGGTCATACCAACACATGGGAACAACATGCTGGACCGTGTTTACACGAACGTAAAAGATGCATACAAGCCGAACCCCGCCCCCACCTAGGACAATCAGACCACATCTCAATCTTAATGATATCTGCTTACCTCCCCCTGCTGAGACTCTCCGGACCGTTACAAAAGAAAGTTAAATGTTGGATCCAGAACAGTGGCCCCATACTGAAAGATTGTTTTGATCGAACAAACTGGCAGGTTTTCAGAGAAGCTGCTGAAAATGGAGGATAGCTTGATCTGGACCAATACGCATCCTCAGTTCTGGGTTACATTTGTACATGTACTGACACCGTCTCCACTATCAGATATGTTAAAATCTACCCAAACAGAAAGCCATGGCTGAATGCAGAGGTGCGCACCCTGCTGGAAGCCAGGAACACTGCCTTCAAGGTCTGGAAACTCAGAGGAGCTGAGTAGGACAAGGAAAGAGCAGGTTGCTGGTATTAAAAGGTCCAAGGCCACATATGCACAAAGGATCGAGGGTCAATTCAACTCACAAGACCCTCGAAGCATGTGGAGGGGCATTAAGTGTATAACAGATTATAAAGGAAGGAGCGAGCAATGCCCCAAAGACCCATCTCTGCCTGATGCCCTCAAGTTCTACGCATGCTTTGAAGACCCAAACAGACCACCCAGCACCAGACTTACCTCACCACCGGATGAAGAGCATCTTAGCGTGACCACAGCAGAAGTAAGGAGTACTTTCAGGAGGATTAATCCACACAAGGCAACCGGCCCAGACAACATCCGGTAAGATGACGCCCGAGTACATGGCTTGCAATCCACCTCTGCTGATGTTGTTCGGATTATTTTTGTTTTGTTCGTTTTTTTTATCTGTGACATAAACTCAATGCTGATCTTCATTTTCCTGCGGCCGATGTCGCTTATTTGGAACAATATGAGCGTACCTCTGGACCCCCCCCCCCCGCTGGCGAACTTGCCAGTTTACCTCAGCTGCGCTCCTCACCTGCCTGCCCGGAGACATAGCTTCAGACGCCGGGAAAACGTGCTGGGCGGCTAGTAAATCTTAAAGCCCTGCGCGCTGCATCTTCCTCTCCAGCTGGTGGTCATGGTTTCCATCGCCAGCTTCCCGCGTGCTCGGACCAGGTAAACAACGGGAGTTGTCGGTGCACGGACTGACCCGGAGGGGCTGTTATTGAAAACCTGCAGCCATTAGCACGTGCAAACTCCACCGCTGCTGGCTCTACTTTGGACAATATCCGGATGTGTTTGGTCAACGCAAGATCTGTTACCAACAAAACTTTTATCCTCAGGGATTACTTTCAACTGCACGATCTGGACTTTTTCTGCATCACAGAGACTTGGATGTTTCCGGGTGAGTCCAGCGCCTTGACGGAATTACTGCCACCAAACTGTCTGTGTTTTAACGCCCCGCGGCCATCAGGCCGGCGCGGTGGTGGATTATTAACAATATTCAAATCAACTTTTGACTGTAAACAACTGCCCATCCCAGTTTCCCACGCCAGCTTTGAGCTGAGCGTCTTTGAACTCGGCCATTCGCCTCCGATGTTATGTGCACTTGTCTACCGACCACCTCGGTTTAAGGATTTCATAAATGAGTTTTCTGACTTCTTAGCTGAAATCACACCAAAATATGATCATGTTTCATTATTGGGGACCTTAATTTGCCTGGGTGCTATCAGGAGAAGCCCTTGGTTAAGGACTTCTTACATTTATTGGACTCATTTAATCTAACTCAGCATGTAAACGGTCCCACCCAAGAGCACGGACATACACTGGACCTTGTCTTAACTCGTGATATGACCGTTAGTAATCTTGTTATTGGTGATAATGTTTTTTCAGACCACATGCCAGTCCGGTTTGAGTTCACCCTCCCCCAACTAACTCCTAAGCCGTGCGCTCCTGCACGTCACAGCCGGACCATTAACTATTTCACTGCCACACGTTTTACAAATGTTTACAACTCTGAAATGATCATTCAGCCCCCGGTGTTTCTCACAACCACTGAGGAGCTGACATCCCAGTTCAACTCTGTCTGCTTAAAGACTATGGATCATGCCGCGCCTATTAAAATCAAAAAATCAAAACTCAGAGCACAACCTTGGCTGAGTGACGTCACCAAGGCCGTTAGGCAGCAATGTAGGAGGGCGGAACGAAAGTGGAGGAAAGACAGGCTGCAGGTCTCTTTTCAAATACTTAAAAGAGAGTTGGCGCCGTTATCAGAAAGCAGTGAAAGCTGCTAAATCCAAATACTTCTCTGATATAATTACCTCAAACTCTCACAACCCACGTGTCCTCTTCTCCACCCTAACCTCTGTTCTCCACCTCACTGGACCATCACCTCTGGAAGACTCGACTGAGCTGTGCGACAACTTCTTACATTTCTTTTTGGAAAAAATTGCAACCACCAGGGCTCTCATTTCCCCTCCAACACTTGACCCATCCATCCCACCTCAATCTGTAGCTCCTTTTGACCATTTTGAACCAATCACTCTATCTTCTCTAGAGCAGGTCATGTGCAGCTTGAAACCGTCTGGTTCCCCCTCTGATGTGGTCCTCCCTCAATTACTAAAGGAGGTTTTTCCCACTCTAGGTCCGTCCATTTTTGCCATAGTAAACAGTAGTTTATCCACTGGCGTGGTGCCAAAATCCTTTAAACATGCTACTGTCCAACCTCTCCTTAAAAAAAAAAACACCTTGACCCCTCAGTCGTGTAACGTCTGGCCTGTCTCCAGACTCCCATTTGTTTCTAAAATATTGGAGAAAATACTCGAGTCCCAGTTGAAGTGCTTCATGGAGGATCACGCAATCTTAGAGCTATTCCAATCTGGCTTTAAACCTCTCCACGGCACTGAAACTGCCCTGCTAAAAGTCTTTAATGACATCTTCATATCCACAGATACCGGTGATTCTGTGCTGCTTGTCCTATTGGACCTCACAGCCACCTTTGACATCATCGACCATGAGATCCTCAATGCTAGGTTGGCGCAGTGGGTGGGCATCACAGGATCAGCCCTTAATTGGTTCAGATCTTACCTCACTGACAGATCCTTTTGTGTCTCCATCAAGGATTTTAGTTCTGCAGCGACAGAGCTTAAATGGAGGGTTCCGCAGGGGTCCATCCTGGGTCCCCTCCTATTCTCTCTATACCTGCTGCCACTTGGTGCTATTTTCCGGAAACACAACTTACCATTTCACTTCTACGCTGATGACTTTCAAATTTACTTCCCCATAAGACACAATGGTACATGCTCTATTCAACCTCTGCTCAACTGCCTGGCTGACATCAGGGACTGGATGGCTTTAAATTTCTTAAGTTTCAACGAAAAAAAGTCTGAAGTCATGTTATTCCCTCCCAACAACACGATCACAAACCACTGCATCGACCTCTCCGCTCTAACCATGTCAGAAAAACAAAGAGTCACTAATATGTGCGTGATAATGGACCCTTCCCTGAAACTTAACAATCATGTAAACATGATTGTTAAATCATGTTTCTTCCAACTGAGGTGGCTGTCTAAACTGAAGCCCATATTGTCCAAAAATAACCTGGAGACAGTAATACATGCATTCATTACATCTAGGCTTGATTACTGCAATTTGCTCCTGTTAGGTATCAGTCAGACCTCCATTACACGACTACAACTGGTCCAGAATGCAGCAGCCCCATTTTTAACCAACACAGGCAAAAGAGAACACATTACATCAGTTTTGGCCTCCCTGCACTGGCTACCGGTTCACCTTCGAATCCAGTTCAAAATATTACTCTATGTCTACAAATCGCTGAACAGTGTCACCCCCCCCCCCCCCCCCCCCCCATCTCTCTGATCTGCTACAGCCGTATGTCCCACCACGCCCCCTGAGGTCAACGGACCAGTTGCTCCTCACAGTTCCAGGCACTCGTCTTAAGCGCAGAGGTGACAGGGCCTTCTCTGTAGCAGGACCAAGACTTTGGAACGAGTTACCTCTGCTTGTCAGACAGGCCACCTCCCACTCGGTTTTCAAGTCCCGTTTAAAAACCCAATACTATTCAGTAGCATTCAACACCAGATGATCTGTGTTTTGAACCTGTAGGCTCCACACTGGTTAGTCGTCATTATCTGCATCTTTTTTATGTCTATATTCTGATTTACTTCATTTTGTATATTGCTTTGTGTGTTACCTGTTCTTCTGTCTGTGCAGCACTTTGGTTGGCCTTGTCGCTGTTTTAAGTGCTCTATAAATAAAATTATATGGTATGGTATGGTAACATCCCCGGAAAAGTGTTGAAAGAATGTGTCGATCAGCTCTGCGAGGTGCTGGCCGACAGCTTTGACACCACACTTACCCTGGAGACAGTTCCCAACTGCCTGAAGACCACCACCATCATCCCAGTCCCTCAAAGCTCTACAGTGACTGGTCTGAATGACTATCGGCCAGTGGCCCTCACCCCGATAGTCGCTAAATGCTTCGAAAAACTGGTCATGACTCACATCAAAACAACCATCAACATTAACGAGGACCCTCATCAGTATGCATACCGTGAGAACCGATCAATAGAGGATGCCATCTCCTTTGTAGTCCACACTGTGCTCAACCACCTGGAGCAGAAAAACTCTTACGTCCGTATGCTCTTTGTGGACTTCACATCGGCCTTCAACACCATGATCCCCCAAACCCTGATGGACAAACTATTCACACTAGGACTAAGCCCCTCCATTTGCAACTGGGTACTAGACTTTTTAACAAACAGACCACAGTTAGTGAGGATCCACAACTTCTCCTCTTCCACCATCACCTTCAGCACTGGCTCTCCTCAGGGATGTGTGCTGAGCCCTCTCCTGTTTACTCTGTTCACGCATGATTGTGCAGCTACCAATCCAGGCTGTCACATTGTAAAGTTTGCAGATGATACAGCGGTGGTGGGATGCATCACAAACAATGGTGAGTCTAGCAGGAGGTGGAACACCTGGAGAGCTGGTGCAAAGAAAATAACCTTCATATCAATGTGAAGAAGACAAAGGAGATGATTGTGGACTTCAGAAGGAACAAAAACATCTACACCCCCCTGAACAGAAAAGGATCTGCGGTGGAAGTGGTCTCCAGCTACAAGTACTTGGGTGTACACATGAATGACAACCTCAGCTGGAGCAACACCACCACCAGCCTGATCAAGAAAGCTCATCAGAGACTCTACTTCCTCAGACGGCTGAGGCGAGCTGGTCTGGGAAGCTCAGTCCTCACCTCCTTCTACAGGTGTGCAGTGGAGAGCATCCTGTGCTCCAGCATCAACGTGTGGCATGGAGGCTGCACAGCTGCAGAAAGAAAAGCTTTGCAGAGAGTGGTGAAGGCTGCACAGAAGATGTTGGAGTCACCCTCCCCACCATCACAGACATCTACACCTCCAGATGCAGGAAGAGGGCCACCTGCATCATGAAGGACCCCACTCACCCAGCACACACACTTTTTGCCCCACTTCCCTCAGGAAGGAGGTTTAGGAGCATTAAGTGTAGAACCACTAGACTGAGGAACAGCTTCTACCCTGAGGCTGTTAAGACTCATGAATCTCTAACTAGAATAATCACTGTGAAAAACCACATCATGTTGCTGCTGATCTGTTTCATGTTGCTGCTGATCTGTTTCATGTTGATGTGTTCATGTGTGCTCATCTGTTCACACAGACTCATGCTCGTGCTGCTGTTCGACGTAATGTTTTTATCCTCTTAGTGCTTAGTGTATATTTAGTTGATGTTTTTCTTAGTTCATATGCTAGCTGTTATTACTGTTTTTCTTTTACATTTTTATTGTTGGATGTAACTGGGACACTGAGTACATAATTTTGCCCCACCACATGTTCCACATGAGGTGCGAATGACAAAAAAGAATCTCTGACTCTGAGATATACATACATACACACACTATATACATAGGGAAAAGGACACAATATATGATTTTATAAATGTTTATTGTAAAATATGTTTAATGACCAGATGGAGAAGCTCAAACCTATAAAAAAAGAATTAAATTAACCAGACTAGACCAAATAAATTACCAAGTAGACCAAGCCAAAACCAAACCAAACTAAACTCAGACAATAGATCAACAGAACCAAGACAAATCATAACCCCAGGAAGACCAGCAACAAGGAGAGAATAGAATAGAATAGAATAGAATAGAAACAGCCTTTATTGTCCCACGGATGGGAAATTCCAGTGTATCAGCAGCAACAGATAAAAAGATAAAAAGATTAAAGATTTCACAAAAAAGTTCCTAAAATGTTAATAAACAATACAATATATAAGAAATAAGATCAACAATATCAATAATAATGTTCAATATGTATTGGAACATTGATAAGGACAGAGTATCGACAGCACAGTATTACAGGCTGAGTGTGTGTTTGAGCAGAGGTCAACATGTATTTAATCCTTATTGAGTTTGTTGGGAGCAGTGATGGTTGTAGAGTCTAACAGCTGCTGGGAGGAAGGACCTGCAGTAACGCTCCTTTGTGCATTTAGGATGCAGGAATCTGTCTCTGAGAGGACAGGTCTAATGTCCTCCTCCTTGAGCAACACAACACCTCTCTCTTTATACTGGGCTGAGCCAGCAACTCAGGTGTTCCCAGTAATTACCTGCTGCACTCTGCTCAACAGAGCCGTCCCTGCAGCAGCTCAGCCACCTGACAGGGTCGTCACACTAGAAATGAATACTAAAATAAACTATACTTACTATTTGTACTACTATTCATATGTCATGTTTTTTCACTTATCGCAGGTCTTCAGGGTATGGCTCTCCCGTGATAAACGAGGGACTACTGTATTAGTACATTAAACAATATCAAGAAATCAAGCAGGATCAAACAGATGAAATGTAACAATGAAAATACTAAAGAGCTTTGGAAGAGAGTTCAAAAAAACGTTCAACACAAAAACAACTGGACTTTATTTGTAACAGAAGACGTTTCGCTCCTCATCCGAGGAGCTTTTTTGAATTTATCATGTCCTGGATGAGTGAGAATCTTCACCAGCACTTTGGAAGAGAGGGTAGTGTAAGTTTGCTTCTAGCTGCAAGTTCTGCAAAGATCATCTTTCTGTAAAGATGGAGCTAAACTCAGCTTCCTAAGTGAACTGAGGCTGGGAGAGAGGTTTCTCCTAAAATGACAAAGAAGCCTATTGAACTGGTGAAAAACTATGGCTACAAAATGTACCATAATTGTCAGTGCAGCTACTTTTGTCTCGCACTTTGTACCCTGCGGTTTATATGCCACAGCATCTTATTTATGTATTTTTTCACATTATTCAAAGTTTTTTGTTTTTTGTTTTGTTTTGAAAGACTTCTTGTTGTTTCATGGCAGCTTCCTGCCACTGTCTATAATTTACTTTTGACAAGGATGGGTGCTCTTTGCTCCCAGCACCCCGCCCCTCTCGGGGGCAGGCTTTAACAACACAAGGAGAACGCCTACAGGTAATCAGATGTGCTACGATTCTAGGTCATGGTTTCACAATTCACTACCATAACTCCACCTACTCTGTCATCATGTGACCAGAAGTGTAACCTTAATGACCAATGAGATGCTGTCATTGACCCATCCTCCAAGATACACGTGCATTAATGAGGCTTCCTGTTTACAGTAAGCAAAGATTAAAAAAAAAGGTGCCAAGTTCTTCAGATCAGTTACTGTATTTTACGCCTCGTGCACAGCACAGACTTTGGCTGGACTGCTGCGGGACGATGCAGACAGCACGAGGGAATGATGTCGAGAGACAAGGAGCCAGCTGTGTGACAACGTCTTTTTGAGCCTCTTCAATTCTGACACTGAAGAAGAGGATTTCCATTGATTCAGTGCACAGAGGACGAAGAACAGAGCCATGAGTGACTCTGGTCGACCATCGGTGCTTTTTTTTTTTAGATTCTTTATTTTTGAAGTATTGAGAAGATTACAATATCACAATTTCAGTTTATGATCAAATACAGAATTCCTTCACTTTACATTTTCATTTACAAAAACAAGAACAAAACAAAAAGATGGAACAAGGGGGTATTATTTTGGAAAACAAAAAAAACAAACAAAAACAAAAAAAAAACCTTTACTTTTACGTATATAACAGTAAGTAAATTACATACCAAGTAGACACTCTGAAGAATTAACCCTCTCTTTTGCAATTCTCAACATTCTAGTATTTTTGCATATTGTGTTTTGTTGACATAGGACACCCATTTGGACCACAAGACGGTAAACTTGTTCAGTTGAAACCGAGTTAAAAAGGTTAATCTTTCCGTCTGATAGATTTCGTTCACACACTCTATCCATTTTTCCACAGTGGGAGGCTCAGGCTGGAGCCAGCGTCTGCTGATGGTTTTCTTACAGGCTGTAATTAGTATTTGAAACAGATATCTTGCTTTGTCAGGTAAGGGTTCTGTGTCACCTAGAATAAAGATAGTGAATTTAAAAGGTATTCTTATATTCAAGATATTTTCAATATTTTTGTGTATTTCTATCCAATAATGTCTAATAATTGTACAGTCCCAGAATACATGCCAGTGGTTGGGTTCTGTGTTAACACATTGCCTCCAGCACTTAGGCTCCCCCGCGGTACAAGAAATTTTCTGTTTTGGTGTAATAAAAAAATCTAAGCAGACATTTCCAGTTAAATTCTCTCCATGAGTACGAATTGGTACATCTCCAAACTGTCTCGCAGTAACCATGCCAGTCTTCTTCTGTGATTTCCATTTTACTTTCCTTTTCCCATTTTGTTTTCACATACAAAGTTGAATCCGTTTTTTTACTCATAAGTCCCTTGTATAATCGTGACATAATTCCTTTTTTAGATTTTGCCTGATGTGCCGTTAGTATTTCTTTAAGCACTGGCTCCTGCTCATCTGTATGCCTAATAATTTCCTGATTAAGATAGTGACGTACTTGTAGGTATCTATAAAAATCCTGTCTTCCCAAGTTATAAGTTGTTTTAAGTGTTTGAAAGTCTTTAATTTGTCTTTCATCCATTAATGAGAAGTGTGTTGTTATGCCTTTAGATATCCAGCTACTGAATCCGGTATCTGACCATCGGTGCTTTTTTATTTTTATCCATGTTAAAGCTTCCTGATGCATGCTCAATAATCCAGGTAGAAAAATCTAAAAAAGTTAAATCTGGTCCTCTGGACATTCAAAAAAACAAAACAAAGCAAATCAACAAAAAAATGTAGAAACGTTTCGTCTCTCATCCGAGAGACTTCCTCAGTCTGAGGAGCTGTATTCAGCTCAGTCTCTTAAATAGCACCTTCTCAGGGTGGATCAACCAGTTTGCTGCTGACAACCAAAACCAGCTGATCACATGCTCAAGAAGGACCATCAGCCTAACAATGGATCATTAGCACACTGATGGCTGTTTACTGTTCACAGAGGGCTGAGTGATACTAGCAATCACAGCATTGTAAGAGGGGGGCAATTGAACACGTAGGCCTCCACCCCTGTTTAATGATGGACGGTTTCTTTTCACAAAGATGGCCTCCTTTAATCCTCTCTCAAACCATCGTTCCTCTCTGTCCAGGATGTGAACATCTTCATCCATGAAAGAGTGACCGCTGGCCTGGAGATGAGTGTAGACCGCAGAGTCCTGGCCTGATGATGTTGATCTTCTGTGCTGGGCCATCCTTTTGGCCAGTGGCTGTTTAGTTTCCTCGATGTAAGACTGATCACAGCCCTCCAGACACTGAACCGCATACACAACATTGCTCTGTTTGTGCCGGGGGACTGGATCTTTGGG
>NC_056519.1:31745348-31752215 GCF_014905685.2 Nematolebias whitei
CCCCCTCTTACAATGCTGTGATTGCTAGTATCACTCAGCCCTCTGTGAACAGTAAACAGCCATCAGTGTGCTAATGATCCATTGTTATGCTGATGGTCCTTCTTGAGCATGTGATCAGCTGGTTTTGGTTGTCAGCAGCAAAACTGGTTGATCCACCCTGAGAAGGTGCTATTTAAGAGACTGAGCTGAATACAGCTCCTCAGACTGAGGAAGTCTCTCGGATGAGAGACGAAACGTTTCTAAATTTTTTTGTTGATTTGCTTTGTTTTGTTTTTTTTGAATGTCCAGAGGACCAGATTTAACTTTTTTAGACATGTTAAAGCTTGTCCCCTCATCCAGTTGTTCAAGATGTGAGCTCAGCTGAGCAGAAGTCTGTACATATTTTAATAAAAGTTTTAAAATTATTTCTGTGTGGCATCTTTCTGTGTACAGTACATGTGTGTTTAAATACAGAGATCTGCTGTAATTTTAAACTGCATCCGAACATTAAATGGAGCAGAGACAACAGGTGGGCCATAATCTGTGAACGCCATCAAGTGGCTGATTCTTGTACTACAACAAGAACAGACTGAGTTGGGTATTCACTGTACGATGGATACCCACGGCTTAACAGACAGTGCGTCTCAATTATGTACCAAATTATGATTTTTTTAAAATATTTCATATGTGAAGTTAATACACAGGTGCGCTTTGTAGTCCGACAATAATGGTATGTAGTATTTCAGTTGATGACAGTAAAACGTCAAACACAAATTTAAGACCATTTTTTGTCCCAAAGTGAAACAAAATGTTGTGTTGATCAAGACATTAAAGTTATCCAAAAATAATTTTATAATTTCAACTTTCAGGTAACAAAGCAGAACATCTTTAAAGAAGGCTCGTATGAATTCAAACCTTTGGCTTGGCGGCATGTATCGCACATCTGTTCACACCCCTCGTCGTCCCAAACCTCATCGAAGTGAACAGCCATGAGAGAGCGCCTGCACCTTCACACGAGAGAGCCAGCTGAGATTCAGGTGGGGCACTGCACACCATCAGGTGGCCTGCACCTTACCTGTCAATGTTCTGGCAGTATTCTAACATCTGTTTGAGCTTCTGCTGACCAGTGTTCTCCATCACCACCATGGTGCTGATCCTAAAGATGTCTGCAAAGCCAAAATAGACAATGCAGTCTGCTGGAAGGTCATCTCGACCTGCAGACACAGAACAGAGAAAACACATGAAAACATTTAGACAGGTGCGATCCAATCAGACAGGTGTGATCCAATCAGACAGTCATGATCAATTTAATCAGATGTGATCTACTCATACAGTGTAATCCATTCAGAGAGCTGTGATCCATGTGATACCACTCTATCAACCTTTCCTCTCTAGCCCCGTTTGAGAAACAGGTTGTCACTAATCTGGGAGTGAAAATGGACCCTTCCTTTTTGTTTTTCAGTTGAAGTGACCATCTAAACTGAAGCCCATACTGTCCAAAACCAACACTGAGACAATAATACATGCTTCCATAACATCCAGGCCCGATTACTGCAATGTGTTTGTCCAAAATGCTGTGTCTTTAACTGGTATAGGCAAAGAGAGCACATTACACCAGTTCTGGCCTCCCTGCACTGGCTCCCGATTCACTTTCAAATTCATTTTAAAATTCTTCTCTATGTTTACAAAGCTCTGAACAGTTCTGTCCCCTCCTATCTCATGATCTGCTGCAGCCATATGTCCCACAGCAATCTCTGAAGGCAGCAGACCAGATCCTTTTATTGGTTCCAGGCACTCGTATTAAGCACAGAAGTGACAGAACCTTCTCTGTTGCAGGTCCAAGACTGTGGAATGAGTTACCATTGCATGTCAGGCAGGCCTAGAGCTGTCATTTCTAACCCGAACCCAAAACCCGGCCCAGACCGACCCGGATTAGGGCTGGCCGGGTCGTTATAATGTGATTAATGGGTGAACCGGGCCGGTCTCAGGCTTTTAATTAGGTCAGGATCAGCCGCAATCCAATTATATGATAACACGGCCTGCCATACATCCACCAGTCGCATGCAGCCATTTCACCATGAGCTGACAGGCCTTGAAAGAGGTAAAAAGTTCAGTTAAGCTTCAGATGGGACTGTACTGCCAGGAAGTGATTCATCGCCCAAATGGACGTTCATTCAGCCGCTGCACTTGGCTGACGCACGTAGCCGGCGACCCAAACAGGTGAGATCCCAAAACAGACACGCATGTCAGAGCTGTCCGTGTGTCTCAGTAATTCAGAAGAATGCAGCAAAAACAGGGTTTAAATGCTTTTTTTATGGCTATGAAAGGACAAACACCTCTCAGCTCCGAATCTTCTGCCCCGTTTATTCCCTGACCGTTAACAACTAATTAAAAATGTCGAGTTTTTTGGGGGGGGTTCAACCTATAATTACTGTTAATTCGTCTAGTCGGGTGGGGTTTGGAAATGATATCTGCGGGCTGAGGTCGGGTCGGATCAGATTTTTTGGGCCCGAATGCAACTCTAGGCAGGCTCGCTCTCTCACTGTTTTTAAGTCTAGTTTGAAAACTCACTTTTATTTCCTGGTTTTTGACACTGTGTGAGTTGATTTTAACTTCTGTGTATTTTATAATTTTAGTCATTTATCTTCTTATCTTTACCTCTGTGGATCTATGTATTTTATCCTGTGTCCTTTGTTTCTGTTGTGCAGCACTTTAGTTGGTCTTGCTGCTGTTTTTAAGTGCTCTATAAATCAAGTGGTATGGTATGTAGTCATGTGTAATTTACTCAGATATGATCTATTCAGCCATGCAGGATCTACTCATAAGTGTGTAAATGTTAAATGCACTGTACTTGCAGAACACCTTATTAGGCAACCAGGCTGCTCAAAGCTCTTTACAACAGACTCTGTGCGCTCATTTACCTCCACACTCACATTCATACAGCACTCTACTACATTAAATCTGAACAAATCATTCTAGAGTCTGATCAGAGCTTTAGATCACATTCAGTCACTGTGGGGGCACACATCAGATGCATTGAGGTGTTTAGTGTCTTGCCCATGGACACTTCAACATGTGACTGCATACAGGTGGAATCAAACGTCCAGCTCTCTTGTTTGAAGATGACCACTCTAACTGAGCCCCAGCTATTCAAAAAAGTGTGATCTCTTCTGACTGGTGTTTTCCACTTGGACATTTAAGATGCAGGAGATACCTGCACGCCCGCTCTCTTGGTAGTAGTTTTCAATGGACTTGCTGATGCTGTGATGGATAACGAATCTCACATCCGGTTTATCAATGCCCATACCAAACGCCACTGTAGCTACCACCACCTAAAGAAGAGACAAAAGGGAAGATGTTGAATGATGAAGCAATGGGACAGTCAACACTGTATGGAATGTGATTGAGACAGACACAAGGGGTGCTGGTGGTACTGGGTCAAAATGTGAGATTGTGGCCACCCAGAAGTCCCAATGAAAGAGTTTTTCTTCTGAACAATAACCTCTTAACTAGGGGTGCACCGATAAATCGGCCCCGATTTCCTTAATTTTGGGAAATCTGCCGATACTTGCTTGAGAAACGATTTTACCGTTTTTTAAGTTTTAACAACAATTGTCTAAACTTTATTTATATTTCAAAGCACTACCTCATGGCCAGTTAAAACACATTTGTATTGTTTCTAGTGTCAAGGAAGTCATGTGCGGAGTTCAGCCTGCCCCAACAGAACGGGCATGTCAAGACATGTCCATCCTGTTATCCATCCTGTGTTATTCTGTTTGTTACATGCTCTGCTTGTAGGCCTCGAAGCCTTGAATAATCAAAACCATGTGTAAAGCAACACGAACACTCACACCCCATAAGCCAAATGTATGACACACAACTACACAGGCTCACTAAGACGCACACACACACAGGCCCGCTTGAGAGGCACACACACGCAGGGAGAGAACAGCAGAAGCTGAAAATGTTTTTCTTTTTAATCAAAATTACCAGTTTCAGATGAATGAGAAATATGCGTTTATAAAAAAAACAATAGACAATTAAATAATCAAGTGATATTATAAACCTTGTGATTTTAAAATGTAAACATTATGATTTTAGAATGTAGTCTGTTTTTAAGCTTGTTCATGATGATTGTTGAAAGAAAAGAACCTGTAGCTTCGTGAATGTTCTAGAAAAGAAGTTGCAAGCAGAGGTATTACACAATGGGAAAGCCCCAGAACACAGCTCTGAGCAAATCAGAATAGGACAACGCAGAATGACTGAGCATTATTGAACAAAATACACCCAGATTTTAATATGCATTAGGAGTGACTGGCAAAATCTCATAAGAAGCCTGTAAAGTCGGACCAAGGTCCAACCCAAAAGGGATGGATTCGCCTGATGGGGTGACTGGTCTGGAGATGTCAGTCAAAATCTCAGGCTATATAAACAAAAGTTTCAGTGAAAACTCTGCTGTTTGGGGGATCCACTTCATGAGCGAGGGAGCTCAGGACAAGACCCGGAGGACCTCTAGACGAATTGTGGATTAATAGGGCAATTTTGGACGGTCTCTGCTGGAGGAGAACTAGGGTGAAATCCGTTGGAATAAGTTTCTTTTTTTGGAACTATTCTTCAACCCATCAGCCCGGATTATTCCTAAAATCCTTTTTCTTCAATTTCAACCAGATCGAGGACCAGGAACGGCCCACATCCGAGAGAGAGATGGGGAAATTTGCCTCTTACTAAAGTCAGAAACATGGTAAGGGGACGTTCCTCAAAATTAGTCCTTAATAAAACCTTATCTCAAATTAAAACAGCGGTGTATGAATTGACAGGCAGAAAAATCAATTACTGTATGTTAAAAATATGGTTGCTCAGAGTTGTAGAAGGGTCTTCTTCTTTGTGGTGAGAAATAATGTATTGGGTCAGGTAGAGAGAGTAGGTAAACTGTGTGGGTACTTGTGTTCCTGAGTGAGACCGGGCGTGGCCGGCCGGACCAAAAGGAGTCCTGGGCTGAGCAGAGAGGAGTTCAAGAGCCCATCTCAAGCCCATCCACAGGAACGGGAATCTACCTTGCCCAGGAAAGGTCAACAACTAAAAAAGGGACTAAGGAGTGAAAATTATTCATCATGTAATCTCTTTGTAATCAAGTGTAATCATTATTGTGCAATACCGCTGTTCCCCTGCAAAAATTATTGATTAAAGCAAAGCAAAACGTAAAATTCTGGATTCTTATTTCAAACACCCCTTTTGTTCTTGGAAGTAGAAAACTTGGTTCAATGAAACAACAGAAACATGGGAGGTTTTAAACGGTTTTATTAGCTTTTGATTACAAAACAACATCCATGAGCCTTGTGCCGAGACTCTAAACAACTCCAGATCGATCAACAATTGCAACGCTAAATCAGGAGATGAGCTACCGTTAACTTGCGCTTCCTCGTCTGCTAAACATCCCCACTCCTGCTGCTAGGTCGGGCGAGGCACGAGGTGAGACTTTGGGTGTGGTGCAAGGATCGGAGGTAGTTAACAGTATGGGTGAATCATCTCAACACAGCCTTAAAACTAAAGCTGTCCTAGAAAACGGCTGGGGGTAATACCTGAGCTAAAGGATTAGTTTAGAGACCCGTTGGAGGAGAGGCTGCAGTGAGGGCGTGGCACGTGTCCTGTGCCTACCTCACTCAGAAAAGCAAGACACTAGGATATTGTTCAAGAGTATGTTTTTCAATAAAATAAGACTGAAAATTGAAGGTGCATTGTGACCTTATAACACCTGACAGTGTTGCTTATAAAACAAAATAGGTATCGGGCAGAAAACAACAATTGGTGCACCCTTACTCTTAACCCCCCATCAGCCTCTCCATAATAAGTTTCAGCTTATTAAAGATCATTGCATTATTTATTGTGAATAGTAGTTCAGCATTCACCTTACTGTTTCTCTGAATAGTTTTGTATTTTTTTTGTAGTCCGATAACTTCTGAACATTTAGTGCCAACTTAGCAATTCATACTGTATCCAAAAAAGTTTAATCTGGTCCTCTGGACATTCAAAAAAACAAAAAACAAAACAAAGCAGAGTCAGCCATCCGCAACAACAAAATTAAAAAGGGTGAAGCAGAACAGCTCAGAATCAAAGTTTCATCCTGCCTCAGCAATGCCAAACCACCACCTTCCAACATCAGTAGAGAGGAGAGGGATGCACTCACCACTCTTAGCAAGGACAAAAACATCATCGTTCTCCCAGCAGACAAAGGAAGGTGCACAGTGATTTTGAACCAGAAAGACTATCATGAGAAAGTTATGACACTCCTCAGTGACTTAAACACTTATGAACCTCTGAAAAGAGATCAAGGAAGTGGTTACAAGAAGAAATTAATAGATTGCCTGAAAAATTTGGAGCAGGACAAGGCTATTGACCGTATTCTGTACCACAGACTGTACCCAGCGGAGGCCACACCTAGTCTGTATGGTTTACCTAAAATCCACAAACAAGGTGTACCTTTAAGACCTACTGTTAGCATGATTAACTCTGTCACTTACAATGTCTCCAAATATCTGGCGTCTGTACTCATCCCTTTAGTTGGCAGCTCAGAACACCACATACAGAACACCATGGACTTTGTGGATAAGGTGAGGGATGTCATCATGGAGACTGATGAAACAATGGTCTCTTTTGATGTCACATCACTCTTTACGTGCATTCCTGTTGATGATGCAGTAGAGGTGGTCAGTTTAAGATTAAAATCAGACACCACTCTGAGCATCAGGACCACGCTTTCCACAGAACTGTGTCAACTCTTGAAACTGTGCCTGCAGTCAACCTACTTCACATATGGGGAGCAATATTATAGGCAGAAACATGAGTGTGCTATGGGGTCTCCAGTTTCTCCTATTGTTGCCAACCTGTACA
>NC_056519.1:31752315-31753134 GCF_014905685.2 Nematolebias whitei
TCTTTCTGTGTCTTACCCTCTTGCTTGAGGGTGTCAATGATGGCCTTTGGACAGCAGTCAGGTCGGCAGTCTTACCCACGATTGCGGTTTTGAGTAATGAACAAGGCTGGGAGTTTTTAAAATCCTCAGGAATCTTTTGCAGGTGTTTAGAGTTACGTCATTGATTCAGATGGTTAGGTTAATAGCTTGTTTAGAGAACCTTTTCATGATATGCTAATTTTTTGGGACAGGCATTTTAGGTTTTCATGAGCTGTATGCCATAATCATCAGTATTAAAACAATTAAAGACCTGAAATATTTCAGTTGGTGTGCAATGAATCTGAAATATATGAAAGTTTAATTTTTATCATTACATTATGGAAAATAATGACCTTTATCACAAAATGCTAATTTTTTGAGTAGGTCCTGTGTATACGACTCCAGAAACCAACTAATCACCATCAAACTGGTTGACCCACTATGTCAGTGTGCTGCTTAGAATCAGAACCAGAATAAACTTTATTATCATTGCACCGAGATACGAGAACATGTATGTACAGCCGTCCGAAAGATAGACGATGTGCACAAAGCTGCTGCTAATTAGCGCGGCCCTCTTATTTTTATTCAGAATAATATTTTTGCTTAGATGAGAAAAGAAAACATGAGGAGAGACTGTATTAAAAAAATTCTCTCACGCCGTGTCCTAGACAGGGCACGATTTGAGGCATCAAAAAACCTCCCACAGCAAAGCAACATAAATAGATGTGATACATGTACATATAAGCCAGTGAAAATTTGAATTTGATGGGAAAGTTGTAGCATAGCCAGAGCCCCCCCCCC
>NC_056519.1:31753234-31755225 GCF_014905685.2 Nematolebias whitei
TAAGAGGTGTTATTTATCATCAGCTCGGCTGAGGTTCTGTCACATGTCCACGGCCTTGGCAAAAGGAGGGGTGAGGAAACAGACAGAGCGTCTTTGTTTTTCCTAAACATGCCAGCAGGAGTTGACATAGTCCACTTTCAAGGCCACAGTTTGGGTCAGGCAGAACTCGTGAATTGCTGTTTCTGCCTTTTTTTAAAGTCTCGCTGGTACAATTCTCTGATGATGACTCCAAACACCTGAATTGATTCCTTATGCTGAAAGTTGAGCTCACATCTTCTCCAAGATTATTCCCAACCATTCGTGTGTGCTGCTAGAGAGTTCACAGTCCTGATAACAGCTGCTCCAGCTCTGACGCAGCTTCACATAATTCAGTCTGAGTGCTGCCAAGCTTCAACACATCCACACAAATTTGTCGACAATCCAGATTTCACCAACCCAAACAGCAAAAAAAAAAAAACAGTTATCATCATGAATCCAATTTGTTTCTGTCGAGGTAAGAGGGTCCTGTCGGAAAAAGTTGATCAATTTTGTTGAGAGACCAGGTGAACAAAAATGTTTGAATTAGGAAGGTATGCAGGAAAGAAAGAGGCTCTTTAAAGGGTTCACAAGACGAAAGAGAGCAAGCAGGGAAGCGGGTGGACGGAACAGAAGAGTGCACGTCTGTCTTCACCGGAGCACAGAGAGAGAAAAAAAGAAGACTTAGTTTGTTGTGGCTCCTCGGACTGAAGAAGTCTTTTGGATGAAAGATGAAACATTCACTCCTCGTAGGGAGAGTTTCAACCTAAAGAAAATGTCCAGAGGACCTAACTTAACTTTGCTGGTTTTAATATACAGTATGAATTATCCTGATGCATGCTCAATAATCCAGGTAGAAAAATCCAAAAAAGTTCAATCTGGTCCTCTGGACATTCAAAAAAACAAAACAAAGCAAATAACTATAGAAACGTTTCGTCTCTCATCCAAGAGACTTCCTCAGTCTGAGGTGCTGTTTTCATCTCAGTCTCTTAAATAGCACCTTCTCAGAGTGGATCAACCAGTTTGCTGCTGACAACCAAAACCAGCTGATCACATGCTCAAGAAGGACCATCAGCCTAACAATGGATCATTAGCACACTGATGGCTGTTTACTATTCACAGAGGGTTGAGTGATACTAGCAATCACAGCATTGTAAGAGGGGGACAGTTGAACCCGGAGGCCTCCACCCCTGTTTAATGATGGACGGTTTCTTTTCACAAAGATGGCCTCCTTTACTCCTCTCTCAAACCATCGTTCCTCTCTGTCCAGGATGTGAACATCTTCATCCTTGAAAGAGTGACCGCTGGCCTGGAGATGAGTGTAGACCGCAGAATCCTGGCCTGATGATGTTGATCTTCTGTGCTGGGCCATCCTTTTGGCCAGTGGCTGTTTAGTTTCCCCAATGTAAGACTGATCACAGCCCTCCTGACACTGAACAGCATACACAACATTACTCTGTTTGTGCCGGGGCACTGGATCTTTGGGATGAACCAGTGTTTGCCGTAATGTATTTTGGGGTTTAAAAGCCACTGGGACATTATGTTTAGAAAATAAACGTCTCAGTTTCTCTGATACTCCCTCAACATACGGAATGACCACTGGTCTGGGTCTGGGTTCTTCCTTTTCACCTGATGGCTGACTGGAGTCCTGTTTGGGTTTCTTCTCTGCTTTCAGGAAGGCCCAGTTAGGATATCCACATTGCTCTAGAGCCTGTTTTGTGTAGGATTTCTCCTTCTGCCTGGCTCCCGAGTTAGTGGGGATGCTGTCTGCTCTGTGATACAGAGTCCTGATGACTCCTAACTTGTGCTGCAAAGGGTGATGGGAGTCAAACTGCAAATATTGGTCTGTGTGGGTGGGTTTGCGGTACACCTCAGTTTGCAAATGTCCTCTGTCAGAGACTGAGACCTCACAGTCCAAGAAAGCCAATTTGCCATTTTTTACATCTTCTCGTGTGAACTTGATGTATTTATCCACA
>NC_056519.1:31755325-31762076 GCF_014905685.2 Nematolebias whitei
TCCTGGGCCTCCATAACACCTCAGCAGTGCCACAGGCTGATTGCCTCGATGCCACGCCGCATTGAAGCAGTCATTCATGCAAAAGGATTCCTGACCAAGTATTGAGTGCATAACTGAACATGATTATTTGAAGGTTGGCGTTTTTTGTATTAAAAACACTTGTCTTTCATTGGTGGGATGAAATATGCTAATTTTTTGGGACAGGCATTTTGGGTTTTCATGAGCTGTATGCCATAATCATCAGTATTAAAACAATTAAAGACCTGAAATATTTCACTTGGTGTGCAATCACCTGCTGGGTTCCCCTCTTGGAAGAAGAAAAAATTACAGCCATAGCAACTCCCCGAAGGGTGTTGGTGGGACCTGAAGTGCCCCGTGCAACTTTACCTCGCTTCAATCCTGTGTCTCCAAGCTTGAGTGGATCTAATGGTAATGTCAGACTCGGTTTGTTTAGCTTGCCTTCAATTAGAAGCACAAGCAAGGGAAATGGTGTGTAAGGCAGAGCTTG
This sequence comes from Nematolebias whitei, assembly GCF_014905685.2. Classification (NCBI taxonomy): domain Eukaryota; kingdom Metazoa; phylum Chordata; class Actinopteri; order Cyprinodontiformes; family Rivulidae; genus Nematolebias; species Nematolebias whitei. Next base: position 31,755,834 of record NC_056519.1, read on the forward strand.
ATTTCAAACTCCAGATTTGCCAGTTGGAAACTGAAGCCAAGAAGGAGATCAAATTAAAACAGCTCAAAGTTGAAGCTATGAGGCTTTCAAAAAGTCAGGCTTTTCTTAGTCCATCTGTTCACCAGATACTGAAAGCAAAGGTTCACATATTTTGCCACTGACAAATCTGTATTATTGGATCATTTTCCTCAATAAATAAATGATCAGGTAAAATATTTTGTCTCATTAGTTTAACTGGTTTTCTATATCTACTTTTAGGACTTGTGTGAACATTTGATGATGTTTTAGGTCATATATTGGACACCTGGCAGGGTCCAATGCTGACATGTTCCTGTTTTTAGTTTTCTACATTTGTCTTGGAATCTAGCTGTTTTTTTTTTTTTGTTGTTTTTTTGTTACCTTTTCCTTTTAGCCATCCTATTTGTTAAAAAACAAACAAAAAAAAAAACTGTAGTATGCTTTTTTATAACTGTTTATTGTTGTTGCTGTTGTCCATTGTTGTCATCTTTCTTTGTTGAAATCAGGTCTCTCTTGTAAATGAGTCCTCAAGGCTCAATGGGATTTACCTGTCTAAATAAAGGTTGAATGATATTCATGAAGAAATATAACAAATTATAAAGGGTTCACAAACTTTCAAGCACCACTGTACCTGAGCAGCTGGTTTATAAAGAAAGAATTTATTCAGCGAATCAACCAAAAGTACTCAATCTGCCAACACATTATATTTTCTGGTATTTTATTGTAAAATAAATATTGTTCAGTTTTGATCTGATGAAACAAGACTTTGGGCACAAAATAAGACTTATTTCTTTAAGACTTATTAAGTTCATAATAAAAAGTTCATGTGGGATCATCATCTTTGATCAAAGGAAGTTTCCTTTCACTAAAACTAAAGGACAGCAGTGTTTTCCGTAGATAACTTGCCATGTGCCATGGCGGGGCGCTCATCTCGTCCGTGATACTTGTCGATGTGGGCTGCGGGGGGAAAGAGACATATGAGCTGCGCACAGTTTGCAGTTTTTGAGCGGGGGTGGGTGGGTGGGGTGTGTGTGTTCAGCATGAGGAAAGAGGCAGCGTGAGCGCTGCCTTAAACTTTTTATCTACCGCGCCTGTATTGTACATCGCTAACAGCATTACGCCAGTGGTGCCGATGAGTGGGGGTGCGCACAGTTCAGTTTGGTAGGCGGGGCGCTTGGTTCTGTTAACAGGGTGGGCACCACTTGTATAATGGTAGGGGAAACACTGGACTACGTGGACCTAAATGTTTGCTGAACCTGCACCAGAATGACCTGTGTGTCTTTAAGCCAGTACCTGGATTTTGTTGGAGGTCCATTTACGGTGAATTCGGGACTTGTCCTCAGGGTCCATGTTAGCATGGTAGGGATATGCTAAGATGTCTTTTTTCTGGAGTTCAGATGCCACTAGCTCAGCATCTTTCTGAGAAAAAACATACACAATCCCTGTGGGAGGATTGTGAAGACAGGCAGAGTGATTCCTCCATTTTAAGCATCTCATGCTTTTTTGACATTGCTGTAATTTCAGTTGACCCATTACCTGACTGCTCAGTGTATCGACTCTTGATCAGAGATGCTATGTCACTTATGGATGCTTCACTGACAGAGTCTTTAATGCGAACCTGGAAAAAAATGAAAGGTCACAGGTTCAGAGACCTTAAAAAAAGAACATTATTGGTAAGCACTTGTTTTTATGCAAAATCTTTATTCATTTCCATGAAATCAATAAGTTATATACATTTTGTAAGTGAACAAAGTTTAGTAGTTTCTCCTGACGAGCAGATGTTACATGTGGCTGACGCATCTGAGGCTTCATGGCTGAACTGGTGTTGTACTCAAACGTTCTGAGAACTTAACTACAGTTCAGGGGTTGAAATGAAGTACGTAAAAACCAAAAACATTATATGTGGACTCGACAACCAAAAATACAGTTTTGAAAGAAGGCCCGCTACTTTTTCTGAGCCTCTCTACCCATGACTGATCTAACAAGGTTAAATCAGGTCCTCTAGACAGATTCTTCTTTTGTTTGGATGGGTTTTTGGACCTGACTGAACATTGTTGGATTTTTACCTGGATTACTGAGCATGAACTTTGGTGTTTAAACCACTCTGGCATGGCTGCCTCAGAGGAGTGGACAGGTGGGCCCTGGAGGCCATCTTAACACCAGCAAACTGTTTTGTTCCACGATGGAGTATGCTGTTCGTGGAAATCAGTTTGTTTGGTATCTCCTCAGATTGAAGAAGTCCTTTGGAAGAAGAACAAAACATCTCAGCAAAAAAAAAAGAAACTGTCCAGATGACCTGACTCCAGTTTTAGCTTCTCTCCATTGGCTCCCTGTCAAATCCAGAATAGAATTCAAAATCTTACTTCTAACCTACAAAGCTCTCAACAACCTAGCTCCATCTTATATTACAGATCTTATTGTTCCATATTTTCCTAACAGAGCACTTCGCTCTCAGACTGCAGGTTTACTTGTGGTTCCTACTTCCTAGAGTTTCCAAAAGCAGAATGGGAGGAAGATCTTCCAGTTCTCAGGCTCCTCTCTTGTGGAACCAACTTCCAGTTTCTGTCCAGGAGGCTGACACATTATCCAGTTTAAGACGGGGCTTAAGACTTTCCTTTTTGATAAATCCTATAGTTAGGGTTGGCTTGTTATGCTGCTATAGACTTAGACTACTAGAGGACAAATTGACCTAATTTCCTTAAATGAATTGTTAAAATTAAATAGTTTTCATTTGATACTATTTCTATCTTAACATGATTCTTGACCTGCCATTGTGTATCTGTTCCTCTCAAACCCAGCCAGTTGAAGCAGATGACCGCTTGTCCTGATCCTGGTTCTGCTAAAGGTTTTTTCATCATGAGGGAGTTTTTCTTTCCACTGTTGCCTTCATGCTTGTTCAAGATGAGAGTTCAGTGATGGAGTTAAAGTCAAAGCTGCTCCTCAGATAAATGTTAAATTATTATTTTTATATATGAATGTTTCTGTTCAGTCCCTGAGATTACTTCTGTTGTGACTTGGTGCTATATAAATAAACTGAACTGAATTGAATATTTGGGGCAGCACAGTGGCACAACTGGTAGAGTTGCAACCGCTCAGCAAGAAGGTTGCTGGTTCAAATCCTGGTCCGGGGGCCTTTCTGGGTGGAGTTTGCATGTTCTCTCTGTGCATGCGTGTGTTTTCTCCAGGTACTCCAGTTTCCTCCCACAGACCAAAAACATGCATGTTAGACTGACTGGTAACTCTAAATTGTCTCTAGGTGAGAGAGAACGAGAGAATGGTTGTTTGTCTCGTTTGTCTCTGTGTGTCCCTGTGATGGACTGGAGACCTGTCCAGGGTGTGCTCCGCCTCTCACACAGTGATTGCTGGATATGGGCACCGGAGACCCCCGTGACTCAAAATGGAATAAGTGGGTAAAGATAATGGATGGATGGATGGATGGTATTTTAATATTTAAAAGAGGTTGTAGTTCATATTGCAAGCTGTAATTTATTGCAGTCTACTTGTATTAGTTCAACTGTTCAAAAAAAAGTTGGTGTGAAATAAACTGCAATGGAGTAAAAAAAAAAAAAAAGTGTGTGCCGTGCAGAGTGAGGGTGGGGAAATTTTCTTATAAATCAAAATCCCAGCAGATAAAAGTTTGGGAGCCACTGGTTTAGGTAATATTTCTATTATGTCCAATGAATCAAAGGTTTTTCTGTCTAACAACAAGGAAAAATACTGTTTTGCAGACACTGAGCATACATTTTAATAGCTTTTTTTTTTTTTAGCATTATCATCTAATTACGTTTGTTTCTAGTTGTTTTATATTTTTTTAAATAAGGGGTAGATATAAGAATTTTCTTCTTCTTTCTGCACACTTTTCATTCATTTTTTTATTTTTATGAATTTGTTTCGTCTCTTTTAAATGAATTAATGAATGAATTAATTTAAAAAAAAATAAATAGAAGTTTAGCTTCTCCCAAGTGCTTTTACTGCATCACAGCTTTCTCACAAAAATGGTTTGTTGGTTTTTGTGTGTTTGGTTTTGATTCATGTCTGGTTCGTCGTCATCAAGTCGTAACTAAACACGACTGCATGATTGATCAGAAGATTTAAATGGGAAATAAAACTAAATCACTCACAAAGTAAATATTCATGTTTATGAAAGTATTCACCTTCATGAACTGTACATGTACATAAGGCTGAAATAGAAACTAATCAACATCTGAAATAGAAACTAATCGGCATGAATGTGATAAGTAACTTTATCCATTAACCTGCAATAATCACTTTAGACCAACTGCCATTACATTTTTTGTGCAAATGTATGGAGCGCCTAGTGAGAAGGGGACTAATGTCTTTTACAGCTGAACATATGGACCCCATGCGGTTTGCCTATAGGACTAACCGAGGGGTGGAGGATGCCCCTCTCTCCCTCCTCAACAAGGTCCATAATCATTTAGACAACCCAAAGACAAATGTTCACATGTTATCATGGACTTTTCATCAGCTTTTAATACGGTTCAGCCACATATTCTTTTAAAACACCTATGTGATCTAAATGTCAGCAGCCATCTTGTGTTGTGGATTACAGTGTTTTTCAGAGGAAGACCCCAATGAGTGCTGATAACACTATCTGACTGTAGGGTTTTGAACACTGGTGTTCCACAGGGTTGTGTGCTATCACCACTTTTATTATCTTTATACATAAATAAGTTGCAACATAACAACAAAGACTTCACATTAATCAAGTGTGCTGCTGATATGGCCCTAGTTGCTGGTCTGAAAGGCAATAGTCCCTCCTACTCCCAGCTCCTAGATCAGCTCTGCCTGGTTTGATGACAGTTTTCTGGACCTTAACATCAGTAAAACCAAGCAGCTTTGTCTGGGAGGTAGATGGGGAGCAGCCAGCACCAGACCAGTATTCAGACCTTCTGTTATAAAAGGGCAGGAAGTAGAGCAGGTGACAGAATTTAAATACCTCAGAACTATAATTGATAACAAGTTGTCCTTTCAGACCAACAATGACTATATTTACAAAAAAGCCAGACAGCGTCTCCACCTTCTGTAGAAGCTAAGGATCTTCAATGCTAGCAAAAAATACTTTGCAGTTGGTGTACAGGTCACTGGTTGAAAGTGTTGTTTCCTTTAATATTGTCTCATGGTCTGGGAACCTCCTAGCCAGAGACAGGAACAAGTTGTCCCAGGTGGTCAAACAAGATATTAAAATCATGGGTCATCAACAAATGACACGTACAGACCTGTACAGTCAGGTTCTGGAAAAAAAGGCAATCCAGGTTTACAATGAGCCAACTCATCCACTGCAACCATTATTCAGGTTGGTCCATCTGGCAGAACACTGCTGGTTCCTCTGGTAAAGAAAAATGGGAACAAAAAGTCATTTGTTCCCTCTGCAGTGTGTCCTTCATAGGGTTCCATTTAAACGTAGCCTCACATGACAAACTGTTGACTGCTGGGATGTTTTTAATGTATTTTAGAATTGGTTTTATTGGGTTAGCAAAGCTTTTTCAAGTTTTATGGCATTTTTAACTTGTGTTGTTTTGTATGTATGAGCCAGATGTCAAAGATAAATCTCAGTCTCATTAAATTTTATGGACAATAAAGCTAGAAATTGATTGATTAAATGAGCAAAACGGACTGAGTATCACCATGGTATTTTAGATTATTTAATGTAAAGTTATGCAAAAAATGTATGTTTGTGTCAACGTATGAAGCAGGTAACAGGAATGTGTGGCCATAAACACCTCGTAATAGAGATTGGTTCTGTTGAAAGAGGCAGAAAGTGTGATTGGCCGAGAGAGACACAGGATTTTTTCACAGTCCTTCAGGACGCTGCATGTTGCTGTGGCTGTCAGTCCGACGATCGGTACAGTGGGGAACTGCCTTTTCAGGATGCCCAGGAGTTTATAATCTACAGAGTAAACACACAGACACACAAATCTGACCAACGCTGTCATCAGTTCATCTGTTGAAGCCAAACAACATGTATCACCTGCTGTTGAAGATGAAAAGGCTTGAAAATGTTTGCCCATGTCTCTGATTTTGTTAAGGGGTGAAGAGTACTAAAATAACATACTCAAGTAAAGGTGCAGTTACTCTGTTGACACTTTACTCAAGTACAAGTAAATTAATAGTGTGAAAACCTACTCGGGTAATGTAACGTAATGTGTGCGTACAGTATATATATATATATATATATATATATATATATATATATATATATAT
>NC_056519.1:31762086-31780388 GCF_014905685.2 Nematolebias whitei
TATATATATATATATATATATATATATATATATATATATATATATATGTGTACACACACACATACACACACACACACATATATATATATACACATATATACAAACCGGATTCCAAAAAAGTTGGGCCACTAAACAAATTGTGAATAAAAACTGAATGCAATGATGTGGAGGTGCCAACATCTAATATTTTATTCAGAATAGAACACAAATCACAGATCAAAAGTTTAAACTGAGAGAATGTATCATTTTAAGGGAAAAATCTGTTGTTTCCAAATTTCATGGCGTCAACAAATCCCAAAAAAGTTGGGACAAGTCCATTTTTACCACTGTGTGGCATCCCCCCTTCTTCTTACAACACTCAACAGACGTCTGGGGACAGAGGAGACCAGTTTCTCCAGTTTAGAAATAGGAATGCTCTCCCATTCATGTCTAATACAGGCCTCTAACTGTTCAATCGTCTTGGGCCTTCTTTGTCGCACCTTCCTCTTTATGATGCTCCAAATGTTCTCTATAGGTGAAAGATCTGGACTGCAGGCTGGCCATTTCAGTACCCGGATCCTTCTCCTACGTAGCCATAATGTTGTGATTGCTGCAGAATGTGGTCTGGCATTATCATGTTGAAAAATGCAGGGTCTTCCCTGAAAGAGATGACGTCTAGATGGGAGCATATGTTGTTCTAGAACCTGAACATGGTTCTCTGCATTAATGGTGCCTTTCCAGACATGCAAGCTGCCCATTTACCATTTACCCTTACGCACAGCGATTGTTCCAGATTCTCTGAATCTTTTGATGATGTTATGCACGGCTGATGATGATACTTATAAGTCTTTGCTATTTTACGCTGGGTAACACCATTCTGGTATTGCTACACTATCTTTCTGCGCAACAATGGTGGAATTGGTGATCCTCTTACCATCTTGGCTTCTGAGAGACACTGAATCTCTGAGAAGCTCTTTTTATACCCAATCATGTTGTCAATTGACCTAATTAGTGTTAATTGGTCTTTCAGCTGTTCGTTATATGCTCAATTTCCTTTTTCCAGCCACTTATTGCTACTTGTCCCAACTTTTTGGGGGATTTGTTGACACTGTGAAATTTTGAATCAACATTTTTCCTTTAAAATGTTAAATTGACTCAGATTAAACTTTTGATCTGTCATCTGTGTTATATTACGAATAAAATATTGACATTTGCCATCTCCACATCATTGCATTCAGTTTTTATTCACAATTTGTTTAGTGTCCCAACTTTTTTGGAATCCGGTTTGTACATATACTAACTTCCGGTCAGATGGCGCCCATGTACATGGCTTGCAATCCACCTCTGCTGATGGTGTTCGGATTATTTTTGTTTTGTTAGTTTTTTATCTGTGATATACCATACCACTTTATTTATAAAGCACTGAAAACAGCTACAAGGCCAACCAAAGTGCTGTACAAACAGAACAGGTAACACACCAAGCAAAATACAAATATAAACTCACTGCTTGATGTATGACCGACAACAGCGTTTGGATCTTCGTTTTTCTGTCACCGATGTCGCTTGTTTGGAACAATATGAGCGTACCTCTGGACACCCCCCTCCTCCCCCCCTGCTGGCGGACATGCCAGCTTACCTCCGCTGCGCTCCTCACCTCCCTGCCCGGAGACATCGCTTCAGACTCCGGGGAAAACGTGCTGGGTGGCTGGTAAAGCTTAAAGCCCTGCGCGCTGCATCTTCCTCTTCAGCTGGTGGTCATGGTTTCTATCGCCAGCTTCCCGTGTGCCCGGACCAGGTAAACAACGGGAGTTGTCAGCCGGTGCGCAGCTCGGGCCGACCCGGAAGGGCTGTTATTGAAAACCTGAGGCCACTGATGCGCACGAACTTCACCGCTGCTGGCTCCACTTTGGACAGTATCCGGATGTGTTTGGTCAATGCAAGATCTATTACCAACAAAACTTTTATCCTCAGGGATTACTTTCAAGAGCACAATTTGGACTTTTTCTGCATCACAAAGACTTGGATGTCTCCGGGTGAGTCCAGCTCCTTGACGGAATTATTGCCACCGAACTGTCTGTATTTTAACGCCCCGCGGCCATCAGGCCGGCGCGGTGGTGGATTATTAACAATATTCAAATCAACTTTTGACTGTAAACAACTGCCCATCCCAGTTTCCCGCGAAAACTTTGAGCTGAGCGTCTTTGAACTCAGCCATTCGCCTTCGACTTTTTGTGCACTCATTTACCGCCCACCTCGGTCTAAGGATTTCATAAATGAGTTTTATGACTTCTTGGCTGAAATCACACCAAAATATAATCATGTTTTCATTATTGGGGACTTTAATTTGCACGTGTGCTGTCAGGAGAAGCCCTTGGATAAAGACTTTTTAGATTTATTGGACTCATGTAATCTAACTCAGCATGTAAACGGTCCCACCCAAGAGCACAGACATACACTGGACCTTGTTTTAACTCGTGATGTGACTGTTAGTAATCTTGAAATTGGTGATAATGTATTTTCAGACCACATGCCAGTCCAAGTCAAGTCAACTTTATTTATAGAGCACATTTAAAACAGAACCTGTTATCAAAGTGCTTAACAACACGACAATCAATGAGTAAATTAAAGAGAAAAATATATATACAATACACTAATAATAATAACTGAAGAATTAAAAAAAGTATTTAAAACACAGGGTCACAGATTAAAAAACACTAGATCAATTTACACTGTATGAAATGCCTGTGAGGACAGATGTGTTTTAAGCAGGGATTTGAAGTGAGGAATGGAGGTGGCCTGCCTGATGTTGGGGGGAAGGTTGTTCCAGAGTTTGGGGCCCATGACTGAAAAAGCCCGATCTCCTCTGAGCTTCAGTCTTGTTTTTGGAACAGCCAAAAGCAGCTGATCGGATGATCTCAGGGCCCAAGAGGGAACGTAAGGTTCCAGAAGCTCAGAGAGGTAAAGGGGTGCGAGGACATTTAGGCATTTGAAGGTCAACAGAAGAATTTTAAAAACTATCCTTGTACGAACAGGGAGGACAGAACTGGTGTAATATGTTCAGACCTACGAGTTCCGGTTAAAAGCCGAGCAGCAGCATTCTGGACGAGCTGAAGACGTGAGGTGGAGGCCTGGCTGACCCCAACAAATAGTACGTTGTAATAGTCCAATCGGGTCGTGACAAAGGCGTGGACTAGTTTCTCAAGGTCGGGTCTGGACAACACTGGCTTGAGCTTAGCTACCTGTCTGAGTTGGAAGAAGCTTTTCTGCAGAACAGAGTTGATTTGTTTGTCAAACTTGAAGTCAGAGTCTAAAACCATCCTGAGATTTTTACCAGACTGCTTCAGATATGGCTGAAGAGAGTCCAGGTCGACAGGATCAGTGGTGGCAGTTGAGCTAGGGCTAAAAACAATTACTTCAGTCTTGTCATTGTTAAAACTTAAGAAATTTGAAGCCATCCAGGCCTTAATGTCGTCCAGACATTTTAACAGAGGGTGAATGGATCAAACATTTGCTGGTTTCACAGGCAGGTAGATCTGACAGTCATCAGCATAGCAATGGAATGAAAGACCATGTTTCCTCAGGATGGACCCCAGTGGGAGCAAATAAAGTGAGAACAGAAGGGGTCCAAGAATCGAACCCTGTGGGACCCCACAAGAAAGAGGTAATGAGGCGGATATATTATTCCCAACCTTGACACAGAAACTCCTGTCACTCAGGTATGAGCGGAACCATTCTAATGCAGCACCTGTAATCCCAACCCACTGTTCCAGCCGTGATATAAGGATACTGTTGTCAACAGTATCAAAAGCAGCAGTAAGGTCCAGGAGCACAAGTACCACAAATTGACCAGAATCGTTTGATATCATAATGTCATTACAAACCCTTACTAATGCTGTTTCAGTGCTGTGGAGTTGCTTAAAACCAGATTGAAAAATCTTGAAGATTCTGTTCTCATTCAAAAACTTGTTTAATTGAATGAAAACTATTTTCTCCAGGATTTTGGACAGGAAGGGAAGTTTTGAGATTGGTCTGAAATTTGAGCAAGTCGAAGGGTCAAGTCCAGGTTTCTTAATTAACGGATGAACTACTGCATGTTTGAAAACATCGGGAACCACACTTGTCACAATACTACTATTTACAATAGTAAGAACAGAGGGTCCAATCATGGGTAGAACTTGTTTGAAAAACGACGCAGGAATGGGGTCAGCGGGGGAACCGGAAGGTTTCATCTGACCAACGACTTTGTTTAGAAATGGGTTCAAACTGTTTGAAGACAGCTGAGCAAGGGACAAAGACAGAGGGATCAGTTGTGGACTGGGGGATGCCCTAATCAACTCTACCTTATCAGCAAAGTATCTGGTAAAGTTGTTGCAGATGTCAACGGAGGCCTCCATGCTGACAGACCGAGGCACGTTTGAGCTGAGCGTCTTTGAACTCGGCCATTCGCCTTCGACTTTTTGTACACTCATTTACCGCCCACCTCGGTCTAAGGATTTCATAAATGAGTTTTCTGACTTCCAGTTCTAGTCCAGTTTGTGTTCACCCTCCCCCTCCTAACTCCTAAGCCGTGCATTCCTACACGTCGCAGCCGGACCATTAACCATTTCCCTGCCGCAAGTTTCACAGATGTTTAGAACTCTGAAATGATAATTCAGCCCCCGGTGTTTCTCATAACCACTGAGGAGCTGACATCCCAGTTCAACTCTGTCTTCTTAAAGACTCTGGATCATGTTGCGCCTGTTAAAACTAAAAAATCAAAACTCAGAGCAGAACGTTTGCTGAGTGACGTCACCAAGGCCATTAGGCAGCAGTGCAGGAGGGCAGAGCGCAAATGGAAGAAAGACAGGCTGCAGGTCTCTTTTCAAATACTTAAAGAGAGTTGGCGCCGTTATCAGAAAGCAGTGAAAGCTGCTAAATCCAAATACTTTTCTGATATCATTACCTCAAACTCTCACAACCCACGTGTCCTCTTCTCTACCCTAAACTCTGTTCTTCACCTTACTGAACCATCACCTCTGGAAGCCTCGACTGAACTGTGCGAGAACTTCCTACATTTCTTTTTGGAAAAAATTGCGACCACCCGGGCTCTCATTTCCCCTCCAACTCATGACCCATCCATCCCACCTCAATCTGTAGCTCTTTTTGACCATTTTGAACCCATCACCCTATCTTCTCTAGAGCAGGTCATGTGCAGTTGAAACAGTCTGGTTCCCCCTTTGATGTGGTCCTCCCTCGACTACTAAAGGAGGTTTTTCCAACTCTAGGTCCGTCCATTCTTGCCATAGTAAACAGTAGTTTATCCACTGGCGTGGTGCCAAAAACCTTTAAACATGCTGCTGTCCAGCCTCTCCAGAAAAAAACAAACCTTGACCCCTCAGTCATATCCAACTTCCGGCCTATCTCCAAACTCCCATTTGTTTCTAAAATACTGGAGAAAACAGTTGAGTCCCAGTTGAAGTGCTTCCTGGAGGAACACGCCATCTTAGAGCTATTCCAATCTGGCTTTAAACTTCGCCATAGCACTGAAACTGCCCTGCTGAAGGTCTTGAATGACATTTTCTTAACCACTGATACCGGTGATTCTGTGCTGCTTGTCCTATTGGACCTCACAGCCGCCTTTGACACCATCGACCATGAGATCCTCATTGCTAGGTTGGAGCAGTGGGTGGGCATCACAGGATCAGCCCTCAATTGGTTCAGATCTTACCTCACTAACAGATCATTTTTGTGTCTCCATCAAGGATTTTAGTTCCGCAGAGGCAGAGCTTAAATGGAGGGTTCCGCAGGGGTCCATGCTGGGTCCCCTCCTATTCTCTTTATACCTGCTGCCACTTGGCGCCATTTTCATTATCATCAAACTGACCCGTTTTTCGAACCGGACTAAAGCTGGTCCTCCTTCCAACCGAATTCGGTGTTCAGTGACTCAGAGAGCTGGACGGGACCGTCCCAAAAAAATATTTTGGCCCAGGACCGATCGGCCACTCCCCCCCATCGGTCACTCTGAGCGCACCCTGCTGGCCAGGTGACCCCTCGAGCTGGGGAGTCGACGCACGAAGGTCCGATGTTTTTTCTCTCTCTCTCTGAACCTCAACAAACTCTTATCTGGACCTTTGTGGTTCTACCTGGTTCCGACAAATATCGCCGGGTGGTATTTCGCTGGTTTTCAGCTGGACTGGCCCTCGTGGTGTCTCCATAGGTGTGGGGGAAGTGTACCTGTGTCCCTCGAATTGGACCAGAACCGAACCGAGGTGGCTGTGGGGAAATTCGTCTTCTACAGAGCCGGTCTCAGCTTCAGTGAGCAGCCCGTTACTTTTACTGAAAGACGATCCACCTCCGTGGAGCCGTTGTGTTCACCTGGAGGAGACGCTCCGGTGCTTTGAAGCGCCGCCGGACCGGAGCAGAACCGCGCCGCCGGACTGGGCCGCCAGGCTGCCAGACCGGAGCAGAACCGCGCTGCCAGACTGGGCCGCCGGACCGGAGCAAAACCGGGCCAGGGATATCTTCAGCCTCTTCGTCTCTCGTGCTTGGAGCGCCGGAGCCGAACTGGAGCAGAACCGGACCGAACCAGTTGCCGACTTCAGCCTCAGCCTCTCCGGTCAGTCTCGCTTTTCACCGGGGGTGCCCCGTGCTGTCGGGTGCTGAGAAGCGGAGGAGCAGCGTGGAGGAGCAGCGTGAAGGAACGGGTCTGCGTGGTGCTCGAGTGAAGTTCGGAGTTTGTATCGGAGCTGCTGCAGGCCTCCATCCAAACTCACCTGGATAATAATTAATTTTATTCCGGATCACGCTGTTGGCCCCTGTTGACCTGAAACGAGCTAGGATCATGTCTTTCACTTCAGGAGGATTTTCTGGCAGCACGCTCTGCTATTTGCTGCAAATTTTCTGTTTCTGTTTCGGCCTGTTGATTCTGGACCCAGCTTCTGTTTCTCATGGGAGCATCCATCCATCCATCCATCCTTCTTCACAGGGGGGCCGGAGCCCCCCTCAGCCCGACTCAAACTGCAGTTGGGCCACCTCATCGGGTTTGTTTGCCCATTTGAACTGTGACGTTTTATGGTCTGAAACTTTTCTGCATCATTATTATTATTGTCACTATTTTCAGTTCTCAGATTATCTGGAGTCACTGAATCTTGTTAATACACCTGAATCTGTCCATCAGATCCCTCTGGGATCTGTCTCACTTTGACTGGCATCGTATTCTGTTAACTGATGACGTGAACTCCGCTTGGAACTATTTCCATAATAATTTCATTTATTTCCTGAACATACATGCTCCTTTTCGTCAGTTCAGAATAAAGGGACGAGACAGCCCCTGGTTTACTCCTGAGCTAGCTGACCTCCTGCACAGGAGAGATCATCTTTGGGCTGCAGCGAGAAAATCAGACTCAGACACTGATTGGTTGAGTTTTCGACAGATGAGGAATAAATGCACAACTGCTGTCAAAGCAGCAAAACGCAACTATTTCTTATCTCAGACTTCCAAAAATCTAAATGACCCTAACAGATTCTGGAAAACAATTAAATCTCTCTCAGGCACCCCCCAGTCATCTGACCTCCCATCACAACTTCTCATTAACTCTGTTCCTGTGTCAAATAAGCACGAGATCCTGAACTGTTTCAACAAACATTTTGTTGCTTCTGGTTCTTTACTAATGGAAAATCAGCCACTTCACTTAATAACCAAACTTCTACAAATCAAATCCCTCCTACAAGTCAATCCTCAGTTAATCACAGCTTCTCTTTTTCTCCATTCTCAGTCAGTGAGGTTAATAAACTGTTAAAAGATCTTGATCCTAAAAAATCTGCAGGTCCAGATGAACTTCCACCTTATTTCTTAAGGCTGGCTGCTCATATCATCACAGTCCCTGTGACCCACATCTTCAATCTCTCCATAAGACAAAACTCCATCCCAGACACTTGGAAAACAGCCTTTGTTCTTCCTTTGCTGAAGGGAGGTGACCCCACCTCACTGAACAACTATCGACCAATCTCTAAACTCTGCATTTTAGCCAAGGTTCTAGAAAAACTGATAAACTCTCAAATCAAAAATTACCTGGACTCATTTAACATCTTACCTCCACATCAATCTGGTTTCAGGAAACAACACAGCACAACCACTGCTTCACTGAAGGTTCTTAATGACGTTGTTGAAGCACTGGATGCTAAGGATTATTGTGCTGCACTTTTCTTAGACCTGTCTAAAGCTTTTGACACTGTGGATCATAACATCTTGTGTCATAAACTCTCAGAAATTGGTTTCTCAGAACACAACATTGGTTGGTTCTCTAACTATCTTTCAGACCGGAGGCAATGTGTTCAACATAATGGTACTTCCTCCAGTTATTTAACAGTCAACAATGGTGTACCACAAGGCTCAGTCTTAGGACTAACCCTCTTTACAATCTACATACATAATGTAGGTGAAAACATCCCTAATGCATCCATACATTTCTATGCTGATGACACAGTTGTTTATTGTTGAGCTAAAACAGTTGCTAAGGCTTTCCAGCTTTTGAAATCTGCATTTAACTACATCCAGACTGATTTGTTTCACCTCAAACTTGTCCTAAATGCCGAAAAAACCAAAGGGATGCTTTTTTCAAATAGGAAGTTGGTCCCAGCAGTTCTTCCTCCGATTTTATCCTCAAATGGTGTCCCCATTGAGTTTGTTGATTCCTATAAATATTTGGGTATCTTGGTCGACTCACATCTTTCTTTTAAGCTCCATGTGGAAAACTTGGTAAAGAAACTGAAAGTTAAACTGGGTTTCTTTTTCAGAAACAAATCCTGTCTAACCCTGAATGCTAGAAAACGCCTTGTATCTGTGACCTTCCTTCCCTCCATTGATTATGGTGACATTATTTACATGAACGCTCCTACAAGAACCCTGCAGATGTTGGATGCTGTCTATCATGGTGCACTAAGATTCATAACTGGCTGTGATTATCGTACCCACCACTGCACCCTGTATTCACTGGTTAACTGGACATCATTAACTTCACGCAGACTCTCTCACTGGTATATTTTCATCTTTAAATCACTTCTTGGTCTGTTGCCTTCATACATCTCCTCCTACATGTCTCTGCGTGAGTGCAGCTACAGCGTGCGCTCTCAGGACATCATTACCTGCAGTGTTCCCTCAGTGAGGACTGAACTAGGCAAAAGGGCCTTCTCCTACTCCGCTCCAGTTTCCTGGAATATCTTACAAAAAGATTTGAAGCTCTCGACTTTGACCTCTCTAAGCGTCTTTAAGAATCTGTTGGACTCCTGGCAGGGTCCAATGCAGACATGTTCCTGTTTTTAGTTTTCTACATTTGTCTTGGAATCTAGCTGTTTTTTGTTTTGTTACCTTTTCCTTTTAGCCATCCTTTTTGTTAAAAAAAAACAAAAAAAAAACTGTAGTATGAGTTTTTATAACTGTTTATTGTTGTTGCTGTTGTCCATTGTTGTCATCTTTCTTTGTTGAAATCAGGTCTCTCTTGTAAATGAGTCCTCGAGGCTCAATGGGATTTACCTGTATAAATAAAGGTTGATTGATTTTCCAGAAACACAACATACCCTTCCACTTCTACGCTGATGACTGTCAAATTTACTTCCCCCAAAGACACAATGGCACGACTGCCTGGCTGACATCAGGGACTGGATGGCTTTACATTTCTTAAGTTTCAATGAAAAGAAGTCTGAAGTAATGTTGTTCCCTCCCAGTGACACAATCACAAACCACTGCATCGACCTCTCTGTTCTAACCCTGTCAGAAAAACAAAGAGTCACTAATCTGGGCGTGATAATGGACCCTTCCCTGAAACTTAATAATGATGTAAACATGATTGTTAAATCATGTTTCTTCCAACTGAGGCGGCTGTCTAAACTGAAGCCCATATTGTCCAAAAAGAACCTGGAGACAGTAATACATGTATTCATTACATCTAGGCTTGATTACTGCTATTCGCTCCTGTTTGGTATCAGTCAGACCTCCATAGCACGACTACAACTTGTCCACAATGGCGCAGCCCAATTTTAACCAGTACAGGCAAAAGAGAGCACATTACTCCAGTTTTGGCCTCACTGCACTGGTTACCGGTTCACTTTCGAATCCAGTTCAAAATACTCCTGTATGTCTACAAATCACTGAACAGTCCCCCCCCCCCCCACAGCCGTATGTCCCACCACGTTCCCTGAGGTCAGCGGACCAGTTGCTCCTCACAGTTCCAGGAATTAATCTTGTGCGCAGAGGTGACAGGGCCTTCTCTGTAGCAGGACCAAGACTCTGGAACGAGTTACCTCTGCTTGTCAGACAGGCCCCCTCCCCTCCCTCTCGGTTTTCAAGTCCTGTTTAAAAACCCACTACTATTCAGTAGCTTTCAACACCAGATGATCTGTGTTTTGATCCTGTATGCTCCACAATGGTTTGTCGTCATTATCTGCATCGTATTTATGTCTATATTCTGATTTACTTCATTTTGTATATTGCTTTGTGTGTTACCTGTTGTTCTGTCTGTACAGCACTTTGGTTGGCCATGTCGCTGTTTTATCAATTATAAAATCAACTAAAATCAGTGATACATGATAACTTGTGTCTAATACTGCTTAGGTGGAAAATAAAGACCTAAAATCTAACTTGTGTTTCTTCTAAAATAGGCTAAAATTTAAGACTGAGACTGGAGAGTGGGGAAAAAAAACAACCTTGTTTGGTTCTGTGAAACTCACCTGGTCTGAAGTCATGACCCCACTGGCTGCAGCAGTGCACCTCATCCACAGCTATTCGACTCAGCAACTTGGAATTGTAGGCTTTCTCCAAACGAGACATGAGCAGCTTGCTCTTGGCGATCCTCTCTGGTGTCACATACAGCAACTTGAAAGGATTCTTTGGATCAGTCATTCCTGCCATAACAGCCTTAGAATGTTCCTGGGAATGTTACAAAATACATCTTTGCTTTGAAAAGCTTCATAAAATATCATGATTTTGGTTTGTATCTGACAATATCAGGCATTTTCTAAAAAAAAACGCAGTCTTAATGAAAAGTCCAAGTGAAAAAAAACACAGGCTTTCTGTCAGCTCTATTTAGACAGAGACTTAGACAGGACTCAGTCCAATTCCATTGAAAAGGTATCAGCATCCAGCTCCTGAGAAACTAAACATAAACTTAATCTATTTAAGCAAATCATTATAGAAGAGACATAGCTTCTGGAGCGCCCACATTATTACACAATTCATATTTCATATTTTCCTAACAGAACGCTTTCCTCAGACTGCAGGTTAGGTTACTTAGAGTGAATATGAATGTAACGTAGAAAAAAATTATGATTATATTTTTCAGTCACAAGTTTTTCTGCATTATAGTATTTTACAGGTATTGAGCCTCCAATACAGTGCCTTGCGAAAGTATTCGGCCCCCTTGAACTTTTTAACCTTTTGCCACATTTCAAGCTTCAAACATAAAGATATAAAATTTAAATTTTTTGTGAAGAATCAACAACAAGTGGGACAGAATCGTGAAGTGGAATGAAATTTATTGGATGTGTCAAACTTTTTTAACAAATAAAAAACTGAAAAGTGGAGTGTGCAATATTATTCGACCCCTTGCGTTAATACTTTGTAGCGCCTCCTTTTGCTGCAGTTCCAGCTGCAAGTCTCTTGGGGTTTGTCTCTATCAGTTTTACACATGGAGACACTGAAGTTCTGCCCATTCTTCCTGCAGAACAGCTGGAGCTCAGTGAGGTTGGATGGAGAGCGTTTGTGAACAGCAGTCTTCAGCTCTTTCCACAGATTCTCGATTGGATTCAGGTCTGGACTTTGACTTGGCCATTCCAACACCTGGATATGTTTATTTGTGAACCATTCCATTGTAGATGTGTCTTTATGTTTTGGATCATTGTGTTGTTGGAAGATAAATCTCCGTCCCAGTCTCAGGTCTCTTGCAGACTCAAACAGGTTTTCTTCCAGAATTGTCCTGTATTTGGCCCCATCCACCTTCCCATCAATTCTGACCATCTTCCCTGTCCCTGCTGACGAAAAGCAGGCCCAAACCATGATGCTGCCACCACCATGTTTGACAGTGGGGATGGTGTGTTCAGGGTGATGAGCTGTGTTGCTTTTACACCAAACATATCATTTTGCATTGTGGCCAAACAGTTGGATTTTGATTTCATCTGACCAGAGCACCTTCTTCCACATGTTTGGTGTCTCCCAGGTGCTTGTGTCAAACTTTAAACAACACTTTTTATGGATATCTTTGAGAAATGTCTTTCTTCTTGCCACTCTTCCATAAAGGCCAGATTTGTGCAGTGTACGACTGATTGTTGTCCTATGGACAGACTCTCCCACCTCAGCTGTAGATCTCTGCAGTTCATCCAGAGTGATCACGGGCCTCTTGGCTGCATCTCTGATCAGTCTTCTCCTTGTTCCAGATGAAAGTTTAGAGGGACGGCCGGGTCTTGGTAGATTTGCAGTGGTCTGATACTCCTTCCATTTCAATATGATTGCTTGCACAGTGCTCCTTGGGATGTTTAAAGCTTGGGAAATCTTTTTGTATCTAAATCCGGCTTTAAACTTCTCCACAACAGTATCTTGGACCTGCCTGGTGTGTTCCTTGGTCTTCATGATGCTCTCTGCGCTTTGAACAGAACCCTGAGACTATTACAGAGCAGGTGCATTTATACGGAGACTTGATTGCACACAGGTAATCATACATACATACACATACATACACATATACATACATACACATATACACATACATACATATATACATGCATACATATATACAGTACATACATACATACATACACATATGCATACATACATACACACATACATACACATATATACATATACATATACATATATACATATACAAATATACATATACATATATACATACACATATATACATATATACATATATACATACATATATACATATATATGGCAACAAGGCAGTTTTCTACAACCAACAGCAGCTGATTAACATCTCAAAAGCTCAAATAATATCTCAACTACAGCCCCAAATCTCAAGTGAATTGAAAAGGATGTTCTGTGGACGCATTCTCATCTACCTGCCAGCTGTGCTCGAGTGCCTGACCACTGAGATCCTGGAACTAGCAGGAAACACGGCTCATGACAGCGGAAGGACAGGATCGTCCCTCGGCACCTACAGTTGGCGGTCCACAGCGATGAGGAGCTCAGCAGACTGCTGGGAGGAGTGGCCATCGCTCTGGGAGGAGTTCTGCCCAGCATTTGGGTGGTCCTGCAGCCCGAGGGGAACCGAGAGGCCAGACAAGTCTGGGTGGACGGATCGGACGGCATCTGCAGCCAGTTTCTTAGGATCCATTGTGGGATGGACCTTTACAAGAGATCCTTCCTGCCTACAGCCATCTGCATCTATAACATCTTTTAATGAAATGAGGATCACGAGTTACAACAACAAATAATTTCCCTTTGGGATTAATAAAGTATTTTTGAATTGAATTGAATTGAATATATACACATACATACATATATACATATATATACACATATAAATACATATACAAAATGTAACATATACATACATAAAATGATTCCAGAATTGTGCCGCTCAAAGTGGCTGCATGTTGGAGTAGCTCTCACATTCATTCTGAGATTTTGCTTTTGAAAACTTTTAATTACCGTACTCTTTTCTGAATGCAAATAGCTTTTTTTGGATGATTCCTTCCTCTGGTATCAGATGCTCTGCTGCTGGCAGGATTTTTACTGAAACCTTTTTTCTTTTGGACATTTGTTATGATGCGCAACCATAACAGGGTGGTTTTCTACAACTGGGAGCAGCTGATTAACATCTCAAAAGCTCAAATCTCAACTACAGCCCCAAATACCAAATGAGTCGAAAAGGAGGTGCCGTGGATGCATTCCCATCTACCTGGAGGCAGTGCTTGAGTGTCTGACTGCAGAGATCTTGGAGGTAGCGGAAAACGCAGCTTGTGACAGCGGGAGGACCAAGATCATCCTACAGTTAAGTCTGCGGCAACAAGGGGCTTGGCAGGCTGCTTGGAGAAATGGTCATTGCTCAGGGAGAAGTTCTGCCCAACATTCAGGCAGTCCTGCTGCCCAAGAGGATCGAGAGGTCTGCTGGGTCTGGGTGGACAGATTGACATCTGTAGCCAGTTTCTTCGGATCTGCTGTGTGACAGACTGTTACAAGAGATCCTTCCTGACCAAAGACATCAGCACCTAGAACAAGTCTAATGAAACCAAGATGAGCTACAACAACAATTAATTTTCCTTTGGGATTAATAAAGTATATTTGAATTTGAATTGAATTTGAATATATACATATATACAAACCAGATTCCAAAAAAGTTGGGACACTAAACAAATTGTGAATAAAAACTGAATGCAATGAAGTGGAGATGGCAAATGTCAATATTTTATTTGTAATTTAACATAGATGACAGATCAAAAGTTTAATCAGAGTAAATGTAACATTTTAAAGGAAAAATATGTTGATTCAAAATTTCACAGTGTCAACATACCATACCACTTTATTTATAAAGCACTTAAAACAGCTACAAAGCCAACCAAAGTGCTGTACAGACAAAACAACAGGTAACACACAAAGCAAAATACAAAATGAGGCAAATCAGAACACAGACATAAAAACGATGCAGATAATGACGACAAACCAGTGTGGAGCATACAGTTCAATTCAATTCAATTCAAAAATACTTTATTAATCCCAGAGGGAAATTAAATGTTGTTGTAACTCATCATCCTGGTTTCATTAATGAGTTGTTATAGATGCTGATGGCTGTGGGCAGGAAGGATCTCTTGTAGCGTCTGTCCTACGATGGATTTGAAGAAGCCTCTGACTGAAGACACTTTGCTGTTGTATGACAGTCTGATGAAGAGGATGCTGAGGGTTGTCTATAATGTTCTTCATATTATGAAGAATCCTTCTTTGAACAATCATCTCCAAAGGTTCTAGAGGAGTCCCCAGAACTGAGCCAGCCTTCTTTATGAGCTTGTTGATCTTTTTTAAGTCACTTGCTCTGGTGCTGCTCCCCCAGCAGATGATGGCAGAAGAGATGGCACTCTCTACAACAGACTTATAGAAGATATGCAGCATCTTGCTACAAACACTGAAGGACTTCAGCTTCCTCAAGAAGTACAGTCTGCTCTGTCCCTTCTTGTAGACAGCTTCACTGTTGCATCTCCAGTCCAGTCTGTTGTCCAGGTGAACCCCAAGATATTTATACTTCTCCACCACCTCCACTTCTTCTCCCATGATGGAAATAGGGTTGGATCTGTTCCTGATTCTCCTGAAATCTACAATCACCTCCTTTGTTTTGTTCACATTCAAGATGAGATGATTGTTTCCACACCATGCCACAAAGCGGTCCACCAGTTCCCTGTACTCAGCTTCTTGTCCATCTCTGATACACCTGACTACTGCAGAGTCATCAGAACATTTCTGCAGATGACAGGAGTCTGTTTTATACTGGAAATCTGAGGTGTACAGAGTGAAAAGGAATGGTGAGAGTACAGTCCCCTGTGGTGCTCCTGAGCTACTGACCACCTGGTTAGACACACAACCCTTCAGTCTCACAAACTGTGGTCTGTCCGTCAGGTAGTCTTTGATCCAGGCGATTGTTGAGGCCTCCACCTGAGTCTTCTGAAGTTTCTGACAAAGCAAATCAGGCTGAATTGTGTTAAATGCACTGGAGAAAGCAAAGAACATGACTCTCACAGTGCTGTCTGCCTTTTCTAGATGACGGTGAGTTTGCTGAAGCAGGTGTATGATGGCATCTTCAACTCCAAGTCCACGCTGATAAGCAAACTGCAGTGGGTCCTGATATGTGCTTGGTTGTCTAGTCAGGTGGGTCAGCAGAAGTCTCTCTAGGACCTTCATGATGTGGGATGTCAGGGCAACAGGTCTATAGTCATTGAGGACTGATGGGTGAGTTTTCTTTGGCACTGGAACAAGACAGGAGGTTTTCCACAACACTGGAACCTTCTCCTGGGTCAGGCTAAGGTTGAAGAGGTGCTGCAGAACCCCACAGAGCTGCTCTGCACAGACCTTCAGGACTCTGGGACTGACACCATCTGGACCTGCAGCCTTATTCCGGTTCAGTCTCTCCATCTGCTTCCTCACCTGACTTCTGGAGACGCAGAGGGGGGAGGCAAAGGAGGTATCAGCATCTTCTGATTTAGTTGAAGACCAATATGTAGAAGAAGGGTCCATGACTGAGGTGGTAGATACAATATTTGAGGTGTGACAGGACAGCCTTGGGTCAATGGCGGGTGGTATGCATGTTTGGCTGTGGGCAAGAGAGGAGGATGCTGAGCTTGTTCCTGAACTGAACCTATTGAAGAATGTGTTCAGTTCATTGGCTCTGTCCAGGCTTCCATCCTTCTGATCCTCCTTCTGCTTGAAGCCTGTGATCTGTTTCATCCCTGACCACACCTCTCTGATATTGTTCTGTTGGAGCTTGCTCTCCAGCTTCTTCTTGTACACCTCCTTGCTGTTTCTTATCTTGACTTTTAGTTGCTTCTGTGTGCTCTTCAATAATTCACTGTCTCTCTCCCAGAAGGCTCTTTTTTTCTGGTTTAGCAGTTCCTTCAGGTCAGTGGTAATCCAGGGTTTGTTATTGGAGAAGCATCTCACTGTTCTGGTGGGGATGGTGTTGTTTACACAGAAGTTTATATAGTCGGTCACACACTCAGTCATGGCATTGATGTCCTCTCCATGTGGCTGGCACAGTGCATCCCAGTCTGTAGCGTCAAAACAACCCCGCAGGGCTTCTTCAGCTTCCATTGACCATTTCCTCACTGTTCTCTTTATTGCAGGTTGCCTCTGAACAAGGGGTTTATATTTTGAACAGAGATACACAAGATTGTGATCGGATTTGCCAAGAGGGGGTCTTGCTTTAGCGATGTATGAATCCATCAATACAAGTCCAGCATTTTGTTTTTTGTTTTCTCTGGTAGAGCAGCTGACAAACTGTTGGAATGTCGGAAGTGTATCAGAGAGAGAGGCATGATTGAAATCCCCAGATATTGCAACAAACGCACTAGGGTGTTGTGTTTGTAGCTTAGCAACCTCGGAGCTGATGACATCACACGCAGTCTCGGCAACAGCATTGGGTTGAATGTAAACAGTTGCCAAAATAACACTGGTGAACTCTCTTGGCAAATAATATGGACGACAACTTAGGGCTAACAGTTCAATATCTGACTGCAGAGACGACACTTCACAGTAACATGTCCAGGATTACACCATCTGTTGTTCACAAGCACTGCCAACCCACCTCCTTTCCTTTTGCCACTCCTCTTTAAATCTCTATCTGCTCGTATGGTCAGAAAGCCTGGCAGGAAAACACAGGAGTCGGGGATATGATCCTGCAACCATGTCTCAGTGAAACACATAACACTGCATTCAAGATACTCTGGATGGGTCCTTGTTAGGGCTTGAAGTTCATCCAACTTGTTTCCCAGCGATCTCACATTGCCCATCATGATCGATGGAAGAGATGGTTTAAACTGCATTCTTCTCTCATTCTCCCTCTTCTTTGCTCCTGCTCTGCATCCTTTTCAACTCATTTGGGATTTGAGGCTGTAGTTGAGATATTAGTTGAGATTTGGAGATGTTAATCAGCTGCTCCCGGTTGTAAAAAACCTTGTTGTTATGGTTACGCATCGTAACAAATGTCCAAAAGCAAAGATATTTCTGTAAAAATCCTTCCAGCTGCACAGCATCCGACACCAGAGGAAATAATCATCCAAAAAAAGCGATTTATATCCAGAAAAAAGAGGAATTAAAGTTATCAAAAGTAATATCTCAGAATGAAAGTAACAGAGCTATTCCAACATGCAGCCACCTTGAGCGGCGCAATTCTAGAACTGTTTTGATACAGGATCAAAACAAATATCATCTGGTGTTGAAAGCTAATGAATAGTAGTGAGTTTTTAAACGGGACTTGAAAACAGAGAGGGAGGGGGCCTGTCTGACAAACAGAGGTAACTCGTTCCAGAGTCTTGGTCCTGCTACAGAGAAGGCCCTGTCACCTCTGTGCTTAAGACAAGTTCCTGGAACTGTGAGGAGCAACTGGTCCGCTGACCTCAGGGAGCGTGGTGGGACATACGGTTGTAGCAGATCAGAGAAATGGGGGTAGCGACACTGTTCAGTGATTTGTAGACATACAGGAGTATTTTGAACTGGATTCAAAGGTGAACCGGTAACCAGTGCAGTGAGGCCAAAACTGGTGTAATGTGCTCTCTTTTGCATGTACTGGTTAAAAATCAGGCTGCTGCATTCTGGACCAGTTGTAGTCGTGCAATGGAGGTTTGAC
>NC_056519.1:31780488-31787294 GCF_014905685.2 Nematolebias whitei
TTCTCAATTCTTGCCAATTAATGTAAATGTGTGATGTGTTAAACTTGCTTCTGTTAATAAATGACCCACTGTCGTGGTGAGTCAAAGATAATTAACGTCTCACGTCCACATTTTATTAGATTCAATGCACGTACATTATACAGTCCAGAAAAATGAAAGAATCCGTTTAATTGATGAATATATATCACCATATGTTCATACTACACCAGTGTTCCATAAAGAACTTCAAATCGTGACTCATCTGACCACAGAACAGTCTTCCATTTTGCCACACTCCATTTTAAATGACCCCTGGCCCAGTGCAAACGTTTGAGCTTGTGGAGCTTGCTTAGAAATGGCTTCCTCTTTGCACTGTAGAGTTTCAGCTGGCAACGGCGGATGGCACGGTGGATTGTGTTCACTGACAATGCTTTCTGGAAGTATTCCTGAGCCCATTCTGTTATTTCCTTGAGAGTGGCATTCCTGTTTGAGGTGCAGTGACGTTTAAGGGCCCGGAGATCACGAGCATCCATTAGTTTTACGGCCTTGACCCTTACGCACAGCGATTGTTCCAGATTCTCTGAATCTTTTGATGATGTTATGCACGGTTGATGATGATAACTTAAAAGTCTTTGCTATTTTACGCTGGATAACACCATTCTGGTATTGCTGCACTATCTTTCTGCGCAACAATGGTGGAATTGGTGATCCTCATTTAACCCTTCAACTGCTCCTCGTTTTTCCTCTGCCTTTATTACCACTGCTGCTACAACACCTGAAACCTCTGCCTGTGTCGGTGCTCAGGAGCTTCTTAGTAACCACAATGTGACCTGCACTAAGATCTTGGATCTGGTGGCCCCACTAAAAGTCAGGAAACCAAGGAGAGCCCAGTACCCATGGATGAATGAGGCCACCAGGGCAGCGAGACGCCTGTGCAGGAGAGCTGAGCGCAAGTGGAAAAAGGACCATCTCCAGGTTTCTTTCATTTTGCTCAAAACCTGTTTAAAAAATTACCAGAACACTGTCAAATCTGAAAAAAACAAATATTTCTCCCAACTCATCAACTCAAATAGACACAACCCCCGCGCCCTATTCACAACAGTAAATTCCATTCTAAATGTCCCTTCGTATTCATGTATGGAGGCCTCTGTTGACACCTGCAATGACTTCACTAAATTCTTTGTTAACAAAGTGGAGTTGATCAGGGCCTCCATCCCCCGCTCCTTAGTCGACCCATCAGCTTTTGTTTCGTGTTCTGCTACTTTCAGGCAATTCAAACCAATCACACTCCCACTGTTAAACAAAGTTGCTGGTCACATGAAGCCATCAAGATCACCATTGGACCCCATCCCAGCAGCATTGTTCAAACAGGTTCTACCAGCGATTGGGCCTGCTGTTCTAACAATACTAAACAGTAGTATTTCTACAAGCGTGGTCCCAGAGGCGTTCAAACATGCAGTAGTCACACCGTTAATTAAGAAACCTGGTCTTGACCCTTCAGCCTGCTCAAATTACAGGCCAATCTCAAAACTCCCCCTTCTGTCCAAAATCCTGGAAAAAGTAGTTTTTACTCAGTTAAATCAGTTTTTAACTGAGAACAAAATCTTTGAGGTCTTTCAGTCTGGTTTCAAGCAGCTCCACAGCACCGAAACAGCTTTGGTTAGGGTTTGTAATGACATTTTAACAGCAAATGATTCTGGTCATTTTGTGGCTCTTGTACTCCTCGATCTTACTGCCGCTTTCGATACTGTTGACCACAGTATCCTCATCTCTCGGCTTGAACACTGGGTTGGGATTACAGGTGCTGCATTAGACTGGTTCCGCTCATACCTCTCTGACAGGAGTTTTTGTGTGAAGATGGGTAAAAATCTATCCACTTCAATGCCTCTTTCCTGCGGTGTCCCGCAGGGCTCGATTCTCGGACCCCTTCTATTTTCACTCTATCTGCTTCCGCTGGGGTCGATCCTAAGAAAACACGGTATTCCATTCCATTGCTACGCCGATGACTGTCAGATCTACCTGCCACTGAAACCAGCCAGTGCTTGTTCAGTCCACCCTCTCCTCAAATGTCTGGACAACATTAAGACATGGATGGCTTCAAATTTTCCAAGTTTTAACGACCAGAAGACTGAAGTCATTGTCTTTAGCCCTGGCTCAGCTGCCGCCTCTTATCCTGTGAACCTGGACTCCCTTCAGCCTTATCTGAAGCACTCTGTTAAAAACCTTGGAGTGGTTTTTGACTCGGATTTTAAGTTCGACAAACAGATCAGTTCGGTTCTGCAGAGAAGCTTCTTCCAACTGCGGCAGGTAGCTAAGCTCAAGCCAGTGCTGTCTAGACCCGACCTTGAGACACTAGTCCATGCATTCATCACAACCCGCCTGGACTATTGTAATTCACTGTATGCTGGGGTCAGCCAGGCCTCTATCTCACGGCTACAGCTCGTCCAGAGTGCTGCAGCTCGGCTCTTAACCGGTACACCGAGGTATGAGCATATCACACCAGTTCTGTCCTCCCTACACTGGCTTCCTGTGAGAACTAGGATTGATTTCAAAATTCTCCTCCTGACCTATAAGTGCCTAAATGGCCTCGCACCCATCTACCTCTCTGAGCTACTGGAACCATATGTTCCCTCTCGGGCTCTGAGATCATCCGATCAGCTGCTTTTGGTTGTTCCAAAAACACGACTGAAGCTCCGAGGAGATCGGGCGTTTTCAGTCATGGGTCCCAAACTGTGGAACAACCTATCCCCCAACATTAGGCATGCCACCGCCTTTCCTGTGTTCAAATCCCTGCTAAAAACATATCTGTTCTCTCTGGCGTTTCATACTGTGTGAGTTGATTTAGTATATCTTGTTCCATGTCTTAATTTTAATGCTGTTGTTTTAATTTTTTTAAGGTATATTCTTACTGCTTTTTATTTCTCAGTGTTACTCTTAGTGTTAAGCACTTTGATAACAGTCTATCTGTTTTAAATTGTGCTCTATAAATAAATATGACTTGACTTGACTTGACTCTTACCATCTTGGCTTCTGAGAGACACTGACACTCTGAGAAGCTCTTTTTATACCCATTCATGTTGTCAATTGACCTAATTAGTGTTAATTGGTCTTCTAGCTGTTCGTTATTTGCTCAATTTCCTTTTTCCAGCCACTTATTGCTACTTGTCCCAACTTTTTTGGGATTTGTTGAGGGGTTCCGCAGGGGTACATCCTGGGTCCCCTCCTATTCTCTTTATACCTGCTGCCGCTTGGTGCTTTTTTCCGGAAACACAACATGCCCTTCCACTTCTATGCCGATGACTGTCAAATTTACTTCCCCCTAAGACACAATGGTACATGCTCTATTCAACCGCTGCTCAACTGCCTGGCTGACATCAGGGACTGGATGGCTTTAAACTTCTTAAGTTTCAATGAAAAGAAGTCTGAAGTCATGTTCCCTCCTAACGACACGATCACAAACCACTGCATCGACCTTTCCGCTCTAACCCTGTCAGAAAAACAAAGAGTCACTAATCTGGGAGTGATAATGGACCCTTCCCTGAAGCTTAACAATCATGTAAATATGATTGTAAAATCATGCTTCTTCCAACTGAGGCAGCTGTCTAAACTGAAGCCCATATTGTCCAAAAATAACCTGGAAACAGTAATACATGCATTCATTACATCTAGGCTTGATTACTGCAATTCACTCCTGTTTGGTATCAGTCAAACCTCCATTGCACGACTACAACTGGTCCAGAATGCAGCAGCCTGATTTTTAACCAGTACATGCAAAAGAGAGCACATTACACCAGTTTTGGCCTCACTGCACTGGTTACCGGTTCACCTTTGAATCCAGTTCAAAATACTCCTGTATGTCTACAAATCACTGAACAGTGTCGCTACCCCCATTTCTCTGATCTGCTACAACCGTATGTCCCACCACGCTCCCTGAGGTCAGCGGACCAGTTGCTCCTCACAGTTCCAGGAACTTGTCTTAAGCACAGAGGTGACAGGGCCTTCTCTGTAGCAGGACCAAGACTCTGGAACGAGTTACCTCTGTTTGTCAGACAGGCCCCCTCCCTCTCTGTTTTCAAGTCCCGTTTAAAAACTCACTACTATTCATTAGCTTTCAACACCAGATGATATTTGTTTTGATCCTGTATCAAAACAGTTCTAGAATTGCGCCGCTCAAGGTGGCTGCATGTTGGAATAGCTCTGTTACTTTCATTCTGAGATATTACTTTTGATAACTTTAATTCCTCTTTTTTCTGGATATAAATCGCTTTTTTTGGATGATTATTTCCTCTGGTGTCGGATGCTGTGCAGCTGGAAGGATTTTTACAGAAATATCTTTGCTTTTGGACATTTGTTACGATGCGTAACCATAACAACAAGGTTTTTTACAACCGGGAGCAGCTGATTAACATCTCCAAATCTCAACTAATATCTCAACTACAGCCTCAAATCCCAAATGAGTTGAAAAGGATGCAGAGCAGGAGCAAAGAAGAGGGAGAATGAGAGAAGAATGCAGTTTAAACCATCTCTTCCATCGATCATGATGGGCAATGTGAGATCGCTGGGAAACAAGTTGGATGAACTTCAAGCCCTAACAAGGACCCATCCAGAGTATCTTGAATGCAGTGTTATGTGTTTCACTGAGACATGGTTGCAGGATCATATCCCCGACTCCTGTGTTTTCCTGCCAGGCTTTCTGACCATACGAGCAGATAGAGATTTAAAGAGGAGTGGCAAAAGGAAAGGAGGTGGGTTGGCAGTGCTTGTGAACAACAGATGGTGTAATCCTGGACATGTTACTGTGAAGTGTCGTCTCTGCAGTCAGATATTGAACTGTTAGCCCTAAGTTGTCGTCCATATTATTTGCCAAGAGAGTTCACCAGTGTTATTTTGGCAACTGTTTACATTCAACCCAATGCTGTTGCCGAGACTGCGTGTGATGTCATCAGCTCCGAGGTTGCTAAGCTACAAACACAACACCCTAGTGCGTTTGTTGCAATATCTGGGGATTTCAATCATGCCTCTCTCTCTGATACACTTCCGACATTCCAACAGTTTGTCAGCTGCTCTACCAGAGAAAACAAAAAACAAAATGCTGGACTTGTATTGATGGATTCATACATCGCTAAAGCAAGACCCCCTCTTGGCAAATCCGATCACAATCTTGTGTATCTCTGTTCAAAATATAAACCCCTTGTTCAGAGGCAACCTGCAATAAAGAGAACAGTGAGGAAATGGTCAATGGAAGCTGAAGAAGCCCTGCGGGGTTGTTTTGACGCTACAGACTGGGATGCACTGTGCCAGCCACATGGAGAGGACATCAATGCCATGACTGAGTGTGTGACCGACTATATAAACTTCTGTGTAAACAACACCATCCCCACCAGAACAGTGAGATGCTTCTCCAATAACAAACCCTGGATTACCACTGACCTGAAGGAACTGCTAAACCAGAAAAAAAGAGCCTTCTGGGAGAGAGACAGTGAATTATTGAAGAGCACACAGAAGCAACTAAAAGTCAAGATAAGAAACAG
Source organism: Nematolebias whitei (assembly GCF_014905685.2). NCBI lineage: Eukaryota > Metazoa > Chordata > Actinopteri > Cyprinodontiformes > Rivulidae > Nematolebias > Nematolebias whitei. Next base: position 31,785,999 of record NC_056519.1, read on the forward strand.
CAAGGAGGTGTACAAGAAGAAGCTGGAGAGCAAGCTCCAACAGAACAATATCAGAGAGGTGTGGTCAGGGATGAAACAGATCACAGGCTTCAAGCAGAAGGAGGATCAGAAGGATGGAAGCCTGGACAGAGCCAATGAACTGAACACATTCTTCAATAGGTTCAGTTCAGGAACAAGCTCAGCATCCTCCTCTCTTGCCCACAGCCAAACATGCATACCACCCGCCATTGACCCAAGGCTGTCCTGTCACACCTCAAATATTGTATCTACCACCTCAGTCATGGACCCTTCTTCTACATATTGGTCTTCAACTAAATCAGAAGATGCTGATACCTCCTTTGCCTCCCCCCTCTGCGTCTCCAGAAGTCAGGTGAGGAAGCAGATGGAGAGACTGAACCGGAATAAGGCTGCAGGTCCAGATGGTGTCAGTCCCAGAGTCCTGAAGGTCTGTGCAGAGCAGCTCTGTGGGGTTCTGCAGCACCTCTTCAACCTTAGCCTGACCCAGGAGAAGGTTCCAGTGTTGTGGAAAACCTCCTGTCTTGTTCCAGTGCCAAAGAAAACTCACCCATCAGTCCTCAATGACTATAGACCTGTTGCCCTGACATCCCACATCATGAAGGTCCTAGAGAGACTTCTGCTGACCCACCTGACTAGACAACCAAGCACATATCAGGACCCACTGCAGTTTGCTTATCAGCGTGGACTTGGAGTTGAAGATGCCATCATACACCTGCTTCAGCAAACTCACCGTCATCTAGAAAAGGCAGACAGCACTGTGAGAGTCATGTTCTTTGCTTTCTCCAGTGCATTTAACACAATTCAGCCTGATTTGCTTTGTCAGAAACTTCAGAAGACTCAGGTGGAGGCCTCAACAATCGCCTGGATCAAAGACTACCTGACGGACAGACCACAGTTTGTGAGACTGAAGGGTTGTGTGTCTAACCAGGTGGTCAGTAGCTCAGGAGCACCACAGGGGACTGTACTCTCACCATTCCTTTTCACTCTGTACACCTCAGATTTCCAGTATAAAACAGACTCCTGTCATCTGCAGAAATGTTCTGATGACTCTGCAGTAGTCAGGTGTATCAGAGATGGACAAGAAGCTGAGTACAGGGAACTGGTGGACCGCTTTGTGGCATGGTGTGGAAACAATCATCTCATCTTGAATGTGAACAAAACAAAGGAGGTGATTGTAGATTTCAGGAGAATCAGGAACAGATCCAACCCTATTTCCATCATGGGAGAAGAAGTGGAGGTGGTGGAGAAGTATAAATACCTTGGAGTTCACCTGGACAA
>NC_056519.1:31787394-31821939 GCF_014905685.2 Nematolebias whitei
CAGAACTGGAATGCCTAGTTCAAAATCATGAAAATCAGGTTCTGAGTTTTCAGTTTGCGATGACTCATCATCGTTTGTGTGTGAGTTTATCCCCCCTTCGTCCGATGAGGGGTTGTTGGAGGCAACAACAGCAATGTCTTGGTGTGTTTCACCGACATCTGTAATGTTGTCATTCGCGCCTTCAGATTTAGTAGCGATCACATCACTACATTGTGCTTCAGGTTGGTTTCCCATTTCAGCGTTTTTCATAGTTTCTAAAAACCTTTGTAGTTTCTCTGTCTCTTCCGAGCTCAGAGGTGTAGGGCCTTGTTCCTGGGACCTTTGTGATTTTATCGCCTCGGTCCGTTTCGTCCGAGGTGGGGGAGGGTTAGGTACGTCTTTTGGGGGTTCCTTTCCGGACTTCCCCTGATAATATGGGTCCTCTTGGATCCCATATCTTTGCGTCCTACGCATGCCCCATTTACGATAATCACGTTCATCCTCTGAAAGAGGAGCTTTTTTGTCCCAGCGTGCACCTTCATTACGTGGTTTGTTAGTTTGAAAATACTGCTTTTTCTCGCCTGTTTTAGGAGGAGGTGGCGACGCACGCCTTCCTTCCATTTCTAGGGAGTGGGGTTTAACCTTTATACCAGGAAACACCTCTATGGGCGTCCTAGCATGAGAACATGCCTCGAACACATTCACAGCACACTGTTGCATGTTTGGTGGAGGAGACCTGTTCAGTTCTGTTCCTACCACTTTAGGTGAGGGCGGAGGTTTTTTAATGGGCTTAAAAGCAAGAGGTGTGTAATAGATTTTTGGAGGTTTTGGTGGATGATCCGGACACTGTTCACGGTCTTCTCTGGATTCCAGACAACCTCGCCTCTCGTCATTACTTTTGTATGTTGCCGCTCTTAGTTTCTCCTCACATGCTTTTAAACGTTCCTGTGATGTTTGACATTCACTTTGTAAACGCATAACTTCTTCCAGAAATACCTCTTTATCCACTCTGCATTTGTGCAGATCTTTTTTAAGCACATCTATCTCAGTTTCGCAGCGGGAAACTTGTGACACTGTCACGACGTGATCCCGTCTTAATGCAAAGTAAGATTCTTTCAGCAACATTGCCATTTTAGCCAGCTTTTCATAGCTTGACATTGTAATTTCTGTAGAGGTCACACTCTCTGCAACCTCCATCAGATTGTCCAATAACTCTTTTGGGTTCATGCTGTCCGCCTGTTTGCCATATGGATGTAAGGATGCTGTCAGCAGTGCTAACGCATTCTCTAAACAGCCCTTCATCTCATAAGGATCAAAATCTTTTTTAATCACACCTGTCATGGTCATTCACTGTGTAGCACTTTATCTGGTGAAACAGTTGCCAGCTTCAGATATTTTACAGGTAAATATATGTATTCAAATGTCATTGAGTTTCACACTATTTTAGCTCTGGGTTTACACAAAAGTACTGTTATAAGTCAACTTATTCAGAGGAATAGGCACCTGTCTCGTAGGCTTTACCCCAATTCATGAATATTTAAGTAAATGCTTGTATGCAGTGTTACTTTTTATGTGCTTATTTCTTAACAGATACTAGATTACTAAGCTTCTCAGTGTTTCTTACTCTAAAGCACTGAATTTTTATAAACCTGCAATTTTTCTAAAAAGTCTCACAGCAATCATCAGTTTAAAAACGCTTTTTAAACCGTTTACTTCCAGAAACTCGCTATATAACAGCTACTCATAGAACCAGGTGGTGAACAGAAAAAGAAAAAATAATGAGGAATAATGAGTCTTTCTTCAGAAAAACTGTTATACTCCTCTTCTCTCCTGCCAATATCTTCTATTTAAAATTAAATAGGAAGATGTAGTTTTTTTAGGTGGTAACTTAAACAGAAAAGTTTCTTTTTCCTGATAAGTTTACTCTTAGTGATTTAGCAATTAAACGTGTATTATCTTTCCAGCAAATGAGTAAACTTTATCAACTCTGTGAATATCTGAACTGTATCTTTTAAAAAGTTTCTAATTTTTATTTTGCACCTCCATCAGAGGAAATTACCAGTGAATAAAAATGTGTTGGTAAATGCCTTTCTGCATAAATACCTTAATTACTTTTTAAATGCAAGATAACAGTGATTATTCAGCTTGAGGAAGTTTGTTAACTCAAAGTTCGTCTTACAGAAATAAATACGTTTAATTTCACTCAAAAACCTAAAGATGAAGTGAAACTGTGATATCAAGTTTCCACAGGAGGGGGCAGTGTTTAGCTTTCTACCAGCAGGAGTCTATGACGACGTCCTGTCGACGTTCTGTTGACATCCTGTCGTTAGCCGCTTAGCTTAAAATTAGCTTTGGCTAAACTCGGTTAAAATCAACATTTCTGAACAGATTTAAAGCTTAAACGTGGCGTTGTTTCAACAAGCACGACTTCTTTGCATGAACATGAGTTTTTGGGGACTTGTGGCAAGTTCATTTAGTGATTTTAAGCACAGCGAAGGCTTCGGTGCAACCAAGCTTTACAATCTGACTTCAGAGGAAGTGACGTGACACGTCACTCATCCAGTCGTTAGCTGTTAGCTTAAAATTAGCATCGGCTAGCGTGGTCCAAAAACATCATTTAATGACGGATTTCAAACTGAAACGTGGCGACATTTCAGCGATTAGAGCTTCAAAGAAACGGGCAGCGGATCAGAATGCAACTTTAAAGCTTATTTCAGCTTTAAAAACAGATTGAAATTCCCTATGAAAACGAGTTTTCATTTCCGGGTCACGTGACTGAATCTACCAATGACAGAGCAACAACGGGGTGGGCTTTACGACCTGACATGTCAGAGGAAGTGATGCAGCCACGTCACTCACTTCTCAGCGAATCACAGCGTCCCAACTCAGCCGTTTTTCAACCAATCACGGATCGTTTTTCCAACTAGCATGTTAGTCTTAGACTGAAATAGTCCGTCAACTTTTCGTCTTTTAAACTGTCAAAATGCACCTCTTTCTGTTAAAAATGTAGCGAATCAACTCTGAGCTTAACGGAGACTTCGCTCCGTGGCAAAACGTCTTTTAAACCATTTAAAACAAACTCGTTCGAACTTCTCAGAACCGGACCAAAACCGGGTCTGCAGCAGAAACTCCGTCCTTTTAAACAGAATAAACGCTTTCCACAGCTCATCAGCTTAGTTACACACAACAGACGTACAATTCAGCTTTTAAACAGACATATTGACTCTCAATATCAGCTTACAAAGCATCAGTAGCTGCTAACATGCTGTATTTTCTCCAAGCATCCAGCTCAGCACGCTGCGTTTCATCACAGCAAAATCAGCACTTTTTCACAGCAGAATCTGCACTTTTTCTTCATGCCAACATGATAAGTCAAGTCAAGTCAAGTCATCTTTATTTGTAGAGCACAATTTAAAACAGATAAACTGTTATCAAAGTGCTTAACAGAAATGTAGCAAAACATAGGCAGCAAAACAAAAACATCATACAGAATTAAAATTACTGGAGCAATAACACACACTAATGATCACACTAAGGAAAAACAAGCAGTAAAAATAAACGTCAATCATAAAACAACAGAATTTAAAATGAGGTAACACAGAACAGAATAAACTAACTCACACCGTATTAAACGTCAGAGCAAACAGGTGCGTTTTAAGGAGGGATTTGAACATCAGGAGGGAGGAGGCCTGCCTGATGTTGAGGGGCAAGTTGTTCCACAGGTTGGGACCTCTGACTGAAAAAGCTCGATCCCCTCGGAGCTTCAGGCGTGCTTTTGGAACGACCAAAAGAAGCTGGTCCGATGATCTCAGGGCCCGAGACGGAACATATGGTTCCAGGAGCTCGGAGAGGTAGAGGGGTGCGAGGCCATTTAGGCACTTATATGTCAGGAGGAGAATCTTGAAGTCGATTCTGGATCGCACAGGAAGCCAGTGAAGGGAGGACAGAACAGGTGTGATGTGCTCAGACCTACGTGTACCAGTTAAAAGCCGAGCAGCTGCATTTTGGACGAGCTGGAGACGTGAAATGGACGCCTGACTGACCCCAGCATAAAGTGAGTTACAATAGTCCAGGCGGGTTGTGATGAAGGCATGGACTAATGTTTCAAGGTTGGGTCTGGATAACACTGGCTTGAGCTTAGCTACCTGCCGCAGTTGGAAAAAACTTTTCTGCAGAACTGAACTGATCTGTTTGTCAAACTTAAAATCCGAGTCAAAGACCACCCCGAGATTTCTAACAGTGTGCTTGAGATAGGGCTGAAGTGAGTCCAGGTTTGCAGGATCTGAGGAGGCAGCTGAGCTAGGACTAAAGACGATGACTTCAGTTTTCTGGTCGTTAAAACTGAGAAAATTTGAAGTCATCCATGCCTTAATGTCATCTAGACATTTGAGGAGAGGGTGGATGGAACGAGCACTGGCTGGTTTCAGTGGCAGGTAGATCTGGCAGTCATCGGCATAGCAATGGAATGAGATGGCATGTTTTCTTAAGATGGATCCCAGTGGGAGCAGATAGAGCGAGAAGAGAAGGGGTCCAAGGATCGAGCCCTGTGGGACCCCGCAGGAAAGAGGGACCGAAGTGGACAGACTTTCACCAACCTTGACACAAAAAGTCCTGTCAGAGAGGTAAGAACGGAACCAGTCTAAAGCAGCTCCTGTAATCCCAACCCAGTGTTCGAGCCGTGAGATGAGGATACTGTGGTGTACGGTGTCAAAAGCAGTAGTAAGATCAAGGAGTACAAGTACCACATAGTGACCAGAATCGTTTGAAGTTAAAATGTCATTGCAAACCCTAACCAAAGCTGTTTCTGTGCTGTAGAGTTGCTTAAAACCAGACTGAAAGACCTCAAAGATTTTGTTCTCAGTTAAAAATTGATTCAACTGAGTAAAAACTATTTTTTCTAGGATTTTGGACAGGAAGGGAAGCTTTGAGATTGGTCTGTAATTTGAGTGTACTGAGGGGTCAAGTCCAGGTTTCTTGATTAAAGGAGTGACTACTGCATTTTTAAAGGCCTGTGGAACCACGCTTGTAGCAAAGCTACTGTTAAGAATATTAAGAACAGCGGGCCCAATCGCTGGTAGAACCTGTTTGAACAGTGAGGGAGAGATTGGATCAGCAGGGGAGCCTGAGGGTTTCATGTGACCAACAACTTTGTTTAACAATGGGAGTGTGATTGGATTGAAATTCCTGAAAGTGGCTGAACATGGGACAAAAACCGATGGGTCAACTGAGGAGCGGGGGATGGAAGATCTGATCAGCTCTACCTTACCAACAAAGAATCTTGTGAAGTCGTTACAGACGTCCACAGAGGCGTCCATGCACTTGTATAATTCACTTGTTACACGAATACAGTCCATTTTATGAACCAGTCACGGGCCACCAGATGTAGTATGAACATATGCTGATATATATTCATCAATTAAACGGATTCTTTCATTTTTCTGGACTGTATAATGTACGTGCATTGAATCTAATAAAATGTGGACGTGAGACGTTAATTATCTTTGACTCACCACGACAGTGGGTCATTTATTAACAGAATCAAGTTTAACACATCACACATTTACATTAATTGGCAAGAATTGAGAATAACGACAGCTTATTAATCAGTTTACAGGAGTGAACAATGCGGCGATTGTTCTCACTTCCAGAAGAACAGACGTGTACCACAACGTCATTAATCACAGCAGACGTCAACCACACGGCGGTGATTGAAAAACTTTGCTTCAGACATTTCTAAAAATATCTGGATTAATTTTAGCAGGATAGAAGAATTTTAAAGATGGAAAGATGAGGTTTATCTACAGAAAGATGTGTGAGGGAATTTGTCTGTTTAACCAGAACCGACACGCTCCTTCTTTTCCAGCTTGGCCCAACGGTACACTTAGTTGAGATCGACTCTTTTACCTTTGCAGATAATAGTTTCAGCGTTGGTGTAGAGCTCTCCTTTCAACTCTTTCAGCGTCTCAGTGAGAACAGCTAAAACCTCTGGAGTCGTGAGGTCATCCAGGACAGACTTTCATAATTCCCAAATCGTCTCTGGTTCAGCTTGATTCTCTTTCAGCAGCATCCTGAATTCCAGCCTTCGTGAACTCTGGAACTGTTGAGTTTCAGAGCTGCTACTCCATCTTCAAGACTGAGCTTACTGCAAGACTGAGCTTACTGCAAGACTGAGCAGGTTGAACTAGGAAGTGCCAACATTTAAAGAAAGCTCACTTCCGGTTCATTTGAGAGTTTCTGATTGGTCGATGGACCAAAACAGAGGTGTGTTTTGTGATGTAAGGTGTTATGAAAAGTCAAGGAAAAGATTAAGATTGTTTAAGAACAGACAAAAAGATATTATGAAGAAACCAGACTTCGTGGAGTCACTTCTTCCAGTATCTTGCTGTAAAAGTTAAACATGACATTTCTTTTCAGTAAACTTTCAGTTGACCGAAACTTGAACTTCGACACACTTACAAACTTCGCTCATTGAAGACAGAAAATCAGACAATGCATCATTAACCTGATTTCTTCTTTGAATGAGGATTAAGAATCATTATTACTGTTTCACAGTTAATAAAAAATGAGTAGTTCACTTCAACATGTAAACATTGTTTGAACTAACACAACTTGATTATCAAACATTTGTAAAATAGTAATGATAATAGAAAGTAGTCTTCTTTTACTTGATTAATTCAAGAAAGAAAGTCTCAGGATGGGTCAACCTGTATTTCTGGATGCAAATCAATGAAATGACAAGTTCTGTCCCAATGGTCCTTAGGTCAAGGTTTTGACCTTCAGGCCTAGTTCACTACACTGGGACGCCATGTCATCCGGACCAGAGAGGACAAGGATAGCCCAAGTTGTTATCAACGCTCCGTTCAGAAGCCTGCATCACTGATGGTATGGGGTTGCATGAGCACTTGTGGCATGGGCAGCTTGCATGTCTGGAAAGGCACCATTAATGCAGAGAACCATGTTCAGGTTCTAGAACATATGCTCCCATCTAGACGTCATCTCTTTCAGGGAAGACACTGCATTTTTCAACACGATAATGCCAGACCACATTCTGCAGCAATCACAACATCATGGCTATGTAGGAGAAGGGTCTGGGTACTGAAATGGCCAGCCTGCAGTCCAGATCTTTCACCTATAGAGAACATTTGGCGCATCATAAAGGGGAAGGTGCGACAAAGAAGGCCCAAGACGATTGAACAGTTAGAGGCCTGTATTAGACATGAATGGGAGAGCATTCCTATTTCTAAACTTGAGAAACTGGTCTCCTCTGTCCCCAGATGTCTGTTGAGTGTTGTAAGAAGAAGAGAGGATGCCACACAGTGGTAAAAATGGACTTCATTCAAATCATTTCACCATCTCGTGTTCCTGGATTTAAGAAGCTGGGTTCAATTCTAACAAAATAGGGAGGTTTTAAACGGTTTTCTCAGCTGTGAGTAATTAAACAACATCCTGGAATCCTATCCCTGGATTCTAAAAAGAACCATATCAGTAAGAATAGCCATTCTACAAGGAAGGTGAACGGCCATAGAATGCGAGTTTCTCTGTGGACGACGATCCAACCCTGGCTGCTAGGTTGGGAGTCATGGGGTGAGATAAGGGTGTGGCTGACAAATGGAGGTCGTTAACAAATCTGCCAATACAGCCTAAGTTGAATTAACCTAAAATTACTCTGGGTAATACTCAAGTGTTTGGCTTAGTTCGTTCTACTCTTTAGAGGAGAGGCTGCAGTGGGGTTTGCCCATAACTCAAGTGGTAACTCCATTGCATAGATAGACATAGAGAGAGATAGTGAGTGAGTGAGTGAGTGAGTGAGTGAACGAGCGAGCGAGCGAGCGTGCGTGCATGCATCAAAAGTACGTACGTACGTACATACATACATACATACATACATACATACATACATACGTATGTACGTTCGTACGTACTTTTGGTACGTAACAAAGGTACGTACATACGTACTTTTGGTACATACATACACGTACATATATATGTACATATATACCAGTGAATGGTAAATGGTAAATGGACTGTACTTATATAGCGCCTTTCTATCTTATTTCAAGATACTCAAAGCACTTTACACTACAATCTGTGTCCTCATTGACCCATTCATACAGCACTCTACTAGATCTCTACAAAGCTAATTGAACAAATCATTCTAAAGAGACTAATCAGAGCATCTCAATTATTTTCGGTTACACCCCCCCAGGAAGAAGTAAACATTTCGCGCCCCCCCCCACTCTCCGCCACGACTGTAAATAGTACAATTTGTCTAAAAAATTGTTATAAATACACCTCTGCATAACATTGTGTCCTTATTAACATTAATTAAAGAAAGAAATATAGATAAACTTACAACAAAGATTATTAACATTGTTTTATAGTCTGTAACATAAAAGGCTTAAAGTGCATCAACTTGCCTGAAATTAAAAAAATGTATATCCTTATTTAAACTGTAAACATTTTTGACCATTTGATACTGAACAATCAAATTAAATACAATCAATAAATGATAATAAATTCAAATTGATCAGCAACATTTTAATTCAGGAGTGTTATATAAAATACTTTGACCTACAAAACAAAAATGAATAAAACAATTTGTGCTGATTTTTATATTTTTTTTATCAAAATGAGGAAGTCAGGATTAATGGCTACAATGATCATGTTTTTCAGTGCACGGCTTTTTGAAGCGGAGTTTGAAACATGATCCTGCAGCTCTCAGCTCAATGTTTAGCTGGACCTGGACGTGGTCTTCAGAGCAGCAACAGCAGAGAAGATGCAAAGAGCGAGCTGGCTGGAGGGGGGGGGGGGGTCCAGGGAAATGCGGCACGCTCACAAGAACCTGACAAGTTGTTTAATGACAAAATGTATTTTGTTAGCAAAGAATAGAGTCCTAACATTTATTAAACATCTGTTTTTATAACAAATTTAAAAAAACCAAACTTGTGCTTTGACAATCGACAAAACTTAAAAAATGTTGTCAACGTGAAAGACGAAAGAGGGGGCAGGTGTCGCTCTCGCTTTGAGTTTATACTCTTTGTTGCTGCATGCTGTGGCTGAAATGCGTCTAGAGCGGACTTGTTAGTAAAGAGTAGAGTCCTAACTTTTATTATCATTACTTCTGTATTAAAAACACACAAAAATTGTGCTTTGACAAACTAAAAAAAAATTGTTAAAGTAAAAGAGGAACAGGGGCAGGTAACGCTCTCGCTTTGAGTTTATTCTCTGTCGCATGTGTGCTGTGGGTGACAAGTGTCCAGAGCGTCACCAGCTGAGGAGGAGTCACAGCGACACTGTTCAAGCATGGCTCCCCAAACGACAAGACAGACATATTTGTTCATAACTATATTATTAGTCAGCCTGAGAGTTGACGGATTTTAGCAAACAGTTGCTGAACGCACCCTGACAAAATGAGAATGATGCCAAAAAAAAAAAAGCCTACTCCCTGCCACAAAATGTTCCCCGGGTCACATGTGCCCCCCTTGGCATTGCTCCGGGCCCCCCCCAGGGGGGCGCGCCCCACCATTTGAAAAGGACTGCCATATACATACAAATAATGTATGCATGTATGTACGTACGTACATATACTTATATACTTTTACGGGACACTTTGTGCCCCGCTCCCCTCAGGAAAGAGGTTGAGGAGCATTAAGTGTAAAACCACTAGACTGAGGAACAGCTTCTACCCTGAGGCTGTTAGACTCATGAATCTCTAACTAGAATAATCACTGTGAAAAAAATCACATTATGTTGCTGCTGATCTGTTTCATGCTGCTGTGTTCATGCGTGCTCTTCTGCTCACACAGACTCATGTTCGTGCTGCTGTTCAGTGTATTGTTTTTATGCCATTAGTGCTTAGCATATTTTTAGCGGATGTTTTTCTTAATTCATACTTTAGATCTTATTAGTTTTTCTTTTACATTTTATACTTTTGTTGGATGTAACTGAGACCCTACGTACACAATTTTGTTCTACCACATGTACCACATGTGGTGCGAATGACAAATAAAGAAACCTTGAATCCTTGAATTAAATGTCACCTCTCTGGTGGGGAAGGAGCCTGAGCTTGTGCATGAGGTTGAGAGGTACAGACTAGATATAGGGCTCACCTTGTTACATAGCATGGGCACAGGAACCAGTCTCCTTGAGAGGGGCTGGACCTTATTCTACTCTGGAGTTGCTCATGATGAGAGGCGCCAAGCTGGTGTGGGTTTACTTATGCCCCCTTTCTGGTGTCAAACATAAGGATGTCTATAAGTGCACCTGGCACCAGGACACTCCAGGCGGCAGATCAATGATAGACTTTGTAGATGTGTCATCTGATTTGTAGAAGTATGTTTTGGACATTTGGGTGAAGAGAGGAGTTGAGCTGGTGATTAGATGGGTTAGATTGGTAAGGGAAGATGCTTGACAGATGCAAATGTGTAGTGAGGGTGTACTGGGAACGGCTGGCAGACGAACTTGTCAAAATGATCTTGAACTCGCACCTCAGAGAGAACTTGAAGCACATCCCAGGGAAGGTGGGGGGCATTAAATCTGAATGGGCTATGTTCCATGTCTTCGTGCGCCTCTTGTGGCGGTGAAAGGCACATGGGTGTCACAACAGAGCCCATCAAATTGCCAGACACTGTTATGACACATGAACTTGTCTTGTTACAGATTAAAATTATACTAAATGTGTAGCACCAGTTGTGACTGTGTGACTTCCATCTGGGTCCAGCTACACCACTACTATGTTTGGCCTCATCAAGAGGGTGTGGAGGAACTAAAAGCTAAATGCGCACACCAAGATGCTGGTATAAAGACTTGTGTGGTGAGTGCTCTTCTGTATGGAGATCATGGAATTTTATTGGAAATCCATACTCTGCAATTATGCCCATTGCTCATATGAGCAAACATGTTGAGCAGAGGGCTGCCATCTAAAGGTCTCTCTTGTAAATGAGTCCTTGAGGCTCAGTGAGACTAACCTGTATAAATAAAGGTTGAATTGAAATGAATAAAGCACCCAGGGTGCAGCTGGAAAGTTAAAAGGCTAATTGCTTAAGGGCCCAAAATGGGGCAATTGACGGTGGAGGTTAGTGTGATTCTTCACCTTTTCATCCATATGTGCCATTCTAGGGATTTCAACTTCAACTCTCCAATTACAGGCTCAGTCTCTCGAAGCTCTGCACCAGCATTCCTCCACTAACTTCCCCACCACTAAACTGAAGTGAACACACCAATCTAACAGAAATATTTACCCTGTCTGCATTTTGACCACAATACATGTTGAGTTCTGCTTTGGGACCAGTCTCATCATCAGTCATGCCATGAACTGAGTCAGATTAAAGTTACCGGTAGGTACAGCAGAGTCAAAATAATGAAGACATTTTGTTTATTATTAAAAATTGATTGTTGACACTATATCATAACTTTTGGCCCTATCAAAGTTTCTTCAGGTAAAGTTCAACTGGACAGTTTGTTACATAAGTAACAGTGACCCATCCAATAAACAAAGATCTGGAAACACTTTACCAATATTGTCATCACATTTTCTCTCCGATGACTCTGATCAGCTAAAACTAACCAGTATAAAACACGACAGAAATGGAAGTAAATGAACAGTCAGCACACAAGATGTCTGATGTCAGGTTGTTACCTTGGTGCTGAATGCATTCAGCATAACAGCTGGAACATCAGTGGACTTCAGGTACATGATCTGGTCCTCCATCAGGGACACCAGGGGGGTGACAACCAGTGTGAAACCTGCCACAGGATACCAGTCAGACACACTTTTCTAAGACAGACTGATGGGTGCCAAAACTCCCAACATCCATCAGCCTTTTTCTCGAAAGCCCAATAGTATTTTGGGACTTTGTCGACATTAGAAAAAAATTAAGATGTATAATAATAAATGCATTGAATGTATAAACTAAGGCTGTCTTCAGTGTGTTGGTCATTTCAAGCGGTGTTCGAATATTTTACTAAATTTCATCTGCTATGTAATGCTCTGGAAACTTCCTTTGGTAAAAGTAGTGTACAAATGTTGTACACACTGGTGGTGAAAACAGACTACAATGCACTGTGTCTTGAGCCAACACACTATGCTAACAAAGCCTTTTTTTGCTAATGTCATAAACCCATATTTTATTGACAGTGGAGCAAAGTAAACATGATATGTTAAACATTTTAGTCAACTGTTGTCACTGAATTCAGGCAGAGATGTCCATAACAGAGTCAGACCTGTTTTTAATGCATTGCCACTAGGGCTGGGTACCTTTCTAAAAAAATCGGTATCGGTACCTTGACGGTTCTTTTTTCGGTACCAGTTTTGTAATTAATATTATTTCTAACAAGAATAAAATTACTTTACACATTACAGTACAAATCGTGAGTTTTATTTTTTTAACTTTGGTATTTTTCTATTCCAAGCAGTTTTCTTACATAAAAATAAATAATTTTCAGGTCAAAAGACCAGTTTCAAGCCAATGACACGTCAGTGTCTAATGTTCACTGCTACACACTGAGGACCTTTTCACTTAGCAGTTTTTCTTCAGAAAAATCAACATGTCTGCTTTCTCTGGACACAAACAAGCTCACTCCTGGCTGATAGTGTCTCCAGCAGTAGAAAATGTTCACTCTGAGGGTGTGAATGATGCTTGTTGCACACAGATACCTGGTTGTCAGTTTGATAGCACTGACATATTGTCCCTCACATTCCACCAGCAGGTCACTGGATTCACTGAGGTTAGGGTTGATGGCAGACTTCTGTACCTCTGTGTCTCTTCCTGAATCTTCTCTGTGTTTCTCTGAGGTTTAGTGCTCTTATCATCTCCCTAATTGACATTAGAACACAAAACATCAACAATAACATGGCTGTGTTATTATTGCTCAAAAAACATTATCTAGGCAGAGAGATAAAAGTTTAACTGGTCAACAACATTCTTTACAGCTTACTTACCTCCACCATGCAGCCTCCACTGTAGAAAAAGGCAGCAAACTTTTATCAACAAAGTTTTGACTGTCCTGTGTCCCTCCCACCTCACTTTTATTTTGTCTGTCTCTGCCCTCCTCACATCAGGGTCAGAACCTCCGGTGAGGACATTAACATAAACAGTGAACATTAGTGAACCGTTTAACCAGCTGACCTGATGGATGAGCACATTTTTACAAGCTAAGCTTCATCTGTTGCTGTCAATCTTTAGTTACCTTTTGATTTTAGCTAGCTACATAGATACCCATAAAATAAATTTACACACTAATATCTTAAAGCTAGCGTTACATGGATTCTAGTTTAATTCACCGCGATGCAGGTATTAAGCTGCAGTAACGTTAACAAACGTAAACTTACCAGCTGAAATCCCAGATACAGCTCCGTCCTCGGAGTTCTTTGATGAAGAAGAGTCCGGTCGTTGAGATAATGAATCAGGCCGTTCCTGCTCTCTAACACTCACAAGCTGACTTTAATGCTGAGAGGAGGAGGAGGGAAGGCTGCAGTCCTCTTCTCTCCTTGCAGACAAACATGGTGCAACTTTCTGCTCATAAATTGAAGCCAATCAACAACACACGTGCCGCACAAGTGAAACCCGTCCGTGGGCGTAACCAGCACCATGGACATACAGCTATAAGGCAGCTCTATACAGCTCTGGGTGTAAACACGTAGTCTGTTTGTCATAGGTCTGTGTTTTACCTGCCTGCTTGCTGAAGCCACGTGTCACGTTACAGCCAATACCGAAACTTGACACCGGAAAAAGAGTCATGTTTCAATCCATACACCAACCGGTGCATTTCGGTCAGTGCCATAAAAGAACCGAGATTCGGTATACAGCCCTAATTGCCACCTGAAGATGAAAGGCGTCTAATATTACCTTTTGGCTTTGTCAGTTAGGACATTTGTTCAGATTCCTATTATGAACTTTACATGATGCAGTCTTCCCAAATTTCTGTTGAGAAACATCTATCTAAAATTGTTCTTCTATTTTTAGACTCAGGTTTTTCCAAACTGGCAAGTCAATCTTTACTTTTGAGAGAATCAGCCTCTCTAGAAATTATTATTTTTAAATACCAGTTATGTTGCTAGCACTAACATAACTGGTTTGTTCCACTTTGGAGTAAGCTGTTTGGGAGAAGAATCAGTTTTGTGTTGTGTGTTTCCTTGACTGATGAAGACTTCTGGATGGAAGGTGAAACGTTTCAGCAAAAAAAGAAACTGTCCAGATGACCCGACTGAAAATTGTTGGAGGCGGCTGTGGCTGAGTGGTTAGAGCAGTCGTCCTCCAATGCGAGAGTTGGGGGTTCGACTCCACCAGCAGTCACATGTCTAAGTGTCCCTGGGCAAGACACTGAACCCCTCATAGCCTCTGATGTGTGTCCCATCAGTGTATGAATGTGATCTAAAGCACTGATTAGTCTCTTTAGAATGATTTGTTCAATTAGCTTTGTAGAGATCTAGTAGAGTGCTGTATGAATGGGTAAATGAAGCACAGATTGTAGTGTAAAGCGCTTTGAGTATCTTGAAATAAGATAGAAAGGCGCTATACAAGTACAGTCCATTTACTATTTACCATTTGTATACCTGGATTATTGAGTATGGACTTTTTTGAAGAGAGCAATCCACCCTTTTCAGGTTGAGGACCATGGCCTCAGATTTGGAGATGCTGATTCTCATCCCAGCCGCTTCACAACACTCTGCTGCAAACCGCTCCAGTGAGAGTCGAAAATCGTGGCACAATGACACCAACAGGACCACATCATCTGCAAAGAACAGAGATGGACTCCTGAGGGCACCGAACCAGAAACCCTCTGCCAGCTGGCTGCACTGAGAAATTCTGTCCTGAAAAGTTATGAACAGAATCTGTGACAACAGGCAGCCCTGGCGGAGTCCAACTCCCACCCTGAAGGGGTCCAACTTACTGCCGGCAATGCGAACCAAACTCTCGCACCGCTTGTATAGGGATTGAACAGCCCGTAACAACGGGCCTCCAATCCCATACTCATGGAGCACCCCCCACAGAGTAACCGAGGAACATGGTCGAATGCCTTCTCCAAGTCCATAAAACACATGTAGACTGGAGAGGCAAATTCCCATGACCCCTCAAGGACCCTAGTGAGGATAAAGAGCTGATTCAGTATTCCACGGCCAGGACGGAACCCACATTGTTCCTCCTGGATCTAAGGTTCGACCAACAATCGGACTCACTTCTCCAGTACCCCTGAATAGACCTTACCAGGGAGGCTAAGGAGTGATGCCCCTATAATTAGAGCACACCCTCCAGTCCCCCTTTTTGAAGAGGGGAACCACCACCCCAGTCTGCCAGTCCAGTGACACTGCCCCCGATGTCCACGCAATGTTGCAAAGGCGTGTCAGCCAAGACAGCCCCACAACATACAGAGCCTTAAGGAAATCAGGATGAAGCTCATCCACTCCCGGAGCCCTGCCGCCTCAGAGCTGACCTCAGCCACGGTTATGGATGGATCAACCCCAAAGTCCCCCGACTCAGCTTCCTCCATGGAAGATGTGCTGGTGGGATTGAGAACATCCGAGAAGTATTCCTTCCACCTCCCGATGATGTGTGTTTTGAGCCCTTGACTTGTTGAGGTCAACAGCTCCCCACCTTCACTGAACAGTGTTAGTAAAGTGCTGCTTTCCCCTCCTCAGCCGCCTGACGGTTTGCCAAAATCTCCTCGGAGCCGACAGAGAGTCTCTATCCAAGGTCTCACCGAACTCCTCTCACATCCAAGCTTTTGCCTCAGCAACAATCAAGGCTGCACACCACTTGGCCCTCCGGTACTCCTCAGCTGCCTCCAGAGTCCCACTGGCCAACAAGGCCCGATAGGACTCCTTCAGCTTGACAGTCTCCCTAACCCGGGGTGTCCACCACCGCGAGAAGCATCGACAACCTTGCAGCCACAGCTCAAGGCAGCTACCTCAACAAACGAGGTGCGGAACATGGCCCACTCAAACTCAATGTCCTCCACCTCAGCGGGGATGCTGTTAAAGCTCTCCCGGAGGTATGAGTTGATGATCTCTCTGACGGGTTCTTCTGCCAGGAGTTCCCAGCAAACCCTCACTATACGTTTGGGTCGACCGGGTCTGTCCAGCATCTTCCCCCCGCCATCTGATCCAATTCACTACCGGTGATCAGTTGACTGCTCAGCTCCTCTCTTTACCCAAGTGTCCAAAACAAACGGCCGCAAATCAGATGACACGACTATGAAGTCAATCATTGATCTACGACCTAGGGCGTCCTGGTGCAAAGTGCACTTCGAACATGGTGTTTGTGATGGACAAACTATGACTAGCACAGAAGTCCAACAACAGAACACCGCTCGGGTTCAGATCAGAGAGGCCGTTCTTCCCAATCACGCCCCTCCAGGTCACACTGTCATTACCCACATGGGCATTGAAGTCCCCCAGCAGAATAAAGGAGTCCCCAGCTGGCGCACATTCCAGCATCCCTGCCAAGGACTCCAAGAAGGTCGGCTACTCTGTACCTACGCGCCGAATTACAGTTCAAACAACAGTCAGAGCCCGTCCCCCCACCCGAAGGCGGGGCGAAGGGAAGCCACTCTCTCATCTACCGGGGAAAACTCCAACACACAGGCACCAAGTCGGGGGGCTACAAGTAGACTCACACCAGCTCGACACCGCTCACCATGGGCAACTCCAGAATGGAATAAAGTCCAACCCCTCTCAAGGAGATCAGTTCCAGAGCCCATGCTGTGCATCGAAGTGAGCCCAACTACATCTAGTGGGTACCTTTCAACCTCGCGCACAAGCTCAGGCTCCTTCCCTGCCAGAGAGGTTATATTCCATGTCCCAAGAGCTAGCTTTGGTAAGTCAGGGTGAGAGCGCCAAAGTCCCCGCCTTCGGCCACTGCCCATGGCATCATGCACCCAACTGCTATGGCCATTCCTGCAGGTGGTGGGTCCACAGGAAGGCAAACCCATGCTGCTCCTTCGGGCTGAGCTCGACCGGGCCCCATGGGTAAAGACCCGGTCACCAGGCGCTCACTGACAAGCCCCTCCCCCAGGCCTGGCTCCAGGGTGGGGCCCCGGTAACCCACGTCCAGGCAAGGGACACTGAGTTCCTAGTTTTGTCCATAAAAATCTTCTGAATCACTCTGTCTGGCATGTCACCTAAGACCAATCTGCCTTGGGAGACCCTACCAGAGGCAATTATAATTGCCCCCGACAGCATAGCTCCTAGGATCATTCAGGCGCACAAACTCCTCCACCACGATAAGGTGGCGATTCAAGGAAGAGAATGTAATACTATAAATATATAAATGTAATACTTTGTAAGATCAAATATAGATAAATATTGGTGTTTTGTTGTGTTGATTCTATTGAATTTGATGCCTAGTTTGTCTGTATTACCAGTTATACAGTTATCCAATGTTCAAATACTTTTAGCCAAACAAAAGTCCATAAATTGTTATTTTCAAATATGTATCTTCATAATGGGTTATTGCCTTTATATAACATTTGTTTTCCATGCACCATAGAAGAGAGTAGATTAAGTGGATGAGGGTGGAGGGTCACGCTATCTTGGAGCTATTCCAATCATGCTTTAAACCTCTCCATGGCACTGAAACTGCCCTACTGAAGGTTTTTAATGACATTTTCTTAACCACAGATACTGGTGATTCTGTGCTGCTTGTCCTATTGGACCTTACAGCCGCTTTGGACACCATTGACCATGAGATCCTCATTGCTAGGTTGGAGCAGTGGGTAGGCATCATAAGGACAGCCCTCAATTAGTTCAGATCTTACCTCGCTGACAGATCCTTTTGTGTCTCCATCAAGTATTTTAGTTCTGCAGCGGCAGAGCTTAAATGGAGGGGTTCCGCAGGGGTCCGTCCTGGGTCCCCTCCTATTCTCTTTATACCTGCTGCCACTTGGTGCTATTTTCCAGAAACACAATATACCCTTTCACGTCTACGCCGATGACTGTCAAATTTACTTCCCCCTAAGACACAACGGTACATGCTCTATTCAACCTCTGCTCGACTGCCTGGCTGACATCAGGGGCTGGATGGATTTAAGTTTCTTAAGTTTCAATTAAAAGAAGTCTGAAGTAATGTTGTTCTCTCCCAACGACGCGATCACAAACCACTGCATCGACCTTTCCACTCTAACCCTGTCAGAAAAACAAAGAGTCACTAATCTGGGCTTGATAATGGACCCTTCCCTTAAACTTAACAATCATGTAAACATGATTGTTAAATCATGTTTCATCCAACTGAGCCGGCTGTCTAAACTGAAGCCCATAGTATCCAAAAATAACCTAGAGACAGTAGTACATGCATTCATTGTATCTAGGCTTGATTACTGCAATTTGCTCCTGTTTGGTATCAGTCAGACCTCCATTACACGACTACAACTGGTCCAGAATGCAGCAGCCCGATTTTTAACCAGTACAGGCAAAAGAGAGCACATTACTCCAGTTTTGGCCTCACTGCGCTGGCTACCGGTTCACCTTCGAATCCAGTTCAAAATACTCCTGTATGTCTACAAATCACAGAACAGTCCCCCCCACAGCCGTATGTCCCACCACGTTCCCTGAGGTCAGTGGACCAGTTGCTCCTCACAGTTCCAGGAACTCGTCTTAAGCGCAGAGGTGACAGGGCCTTCTCTGTAGCAGGCCCAAGACTTTGGAACGAGTTACCTCTGCTTGTCAGACAGGCCCCCTCCCTCTCGGTTTTCAAGTCCTGTTTAAAAACCCACTACTATTCAGTAGCTTTCAACACCAGATGATCTGTGTTTTGATCCTGTATGCTCCACAATGGTTTGTCGTCATTATCTGCATCGTATTTATGTCTATATTCTGATTTACCTCATTTTGTATATTGCGTTGTGTGTTGCCTGTTTTTCTGTCTGTACAGCATTTTGGTTGGCCTTGTCGCGGTTTTAAGTGCTCTATAAATAAAATGGTATGGTATGGTAGAGTGTAGGGCCATATACCGAACAGAGGTTATTTTATGGCACTGACCGGACTGCGTTGGTCGGTGTATGGATTGAAATGTCACCCTTCTTTTGGTGTCAAGTTTCGGTATTGGATGTAACATGTCACGTGGTTTTAGCACGCAGGCAGGTAAAACACCAGACATATGACAAACAGACTACGTGTTTACATCCAGAGCTGTTATAGAGCTGCCCTACAGTTGTATGTCTATGGTGCTGGTTACGCCCACGGACGGGGTTCACGTGTGCAGCGTGTGTGGCGTTGAACGGCGTCAATTTACGAGCAGAAAGTTGCTCCATGTTTGTCTTCAAGGGGGACTTCAGCCTTCTCCCTCCTCCTCTCAGCATTAGAGTCAGCCTGTGAGTGTTAGAGAGCATCAATGGCCTGATTCATTATCTCCACGATCGGACTCCTCTTCATCAAAGAACTCCGAAAACGGAGCTGTGCCTGGGATTTCAGCTGGTAAGTTTACGTTTGTTAACATTACTGCAGCTTAATACGTGCATCGCGGTGAATTAAACTAGAATCCATGTAACGCTAACTTTAAGATATTAGTGTGTAGCTTTATTTTATGGTTATGTAGCTAGCTAAAATATAAAGCTAACTAAAGATTGACAGTAACAGATGAAGCTTGTAAAAATGTACTCATCCATCGGATCAGCTGGTTAAACAGTTCACCTAACGTTCACCGTTTGTTTATGTTCTTCCCACAGGAGCCTCTGACCCTGATGTGAGGACAGAGGCAGACAAAAGAAAAGAGAGATGGGGGGGGGGGGGGCGGCCTTTTTCTACAGTGGAAGCTGCATGGTGGAGGTAAGTTAAGCTGTAAAGGATATTGCTGACCAGTTAAAACTTTTATCTCTCAGCCAAGATAATGGTTTTTGAGCAATAATAGCACAACCATGTTATTGTTGATGTTTTGTGTTCTCATGTCAATTAGGGAGATGATAAGAACTCTAAACCCCAGAGAACCACAGAGAAGATTCAGGAAGAGACACAGAGGTGCAGATGTCTGCATCAACCCTAACCTCAGTGAATCCAGTGACCTGCTGGTGAAATGTGAGGGACATTATGTCAGTGCTATCAAACTGACAACCAGGTATCTGTGTGTGCAACAAGCATCATCCACACCCTCAGAGTGAACATTTTCTACAGCTGGAGGCACCATCAGTCCCCTCATAGCCTCTGATGTGTGTCCCATCAGTGAATGAATGTGATCTAAAGCACTCATTAGTCTCTTTAGAATGATGCCGGCTTGTTTGTGTCCAGAGAAAGCAGACATGTTGTTTCTGAATAAAAACTGTTAAGTGAAAAGGTCCTCAGTGTGTAGCAGTGAGCATTCACTTCCGGCAAGCTGATGGACGGCAGCTCCCTCCGGCTTCTTTGCAGTCTTTTATCATCAAACTGACCCGTTTTTCGAACCGGACTAAAGTTGGTCCCCCTTCCAACCAAATTCGGTGTTCGTTGACTCAGAGAGCTGGATGGGACCGTCCAAAAAATTTATTTTGGTCCACAACCGGCCGCTCCCACCCCACCGGTCACTCTGAGCGCACCCTGTCGGCCAGGTGACCCCTCGAGCTAGGGAGTCGTCGCACGAAGGTCCAATGTTTTTTTCTCTCTCTCTCTGGACCCCAACGAACTTCTCATCTGGACCTTTGTGATTCTACCTGGTTCCGAAGAGAATCGCCGGGTGGCATTTAGCTGGTTTTCTGCTGGACTGGCATCGTGGTGTCTTCATTGGTGTGGGGGAAGTGTACCTGTGTCCCCCAAACAGGACCAGAACCGAACAGAGTTGGCTATGGAGGACTTCATCTTTAACAGAGCCGGTCTCAGCCTCAGTGAGCAGCCCGTTAACTTTTAACGAAGGACTGTCCACCTCCGTGGAATCGTTGTGTTCGCCTGGAGGAGACGCTCTGATGCTTTGAAGCTCCGCCGGAACCAGACCGGAGCAGAACCGGGCCAGGGACAACTTCAGCCTCTTCGCCTCTCGTGCTGTGGAGCGCCAGAACAGAACCGGACCGGACCAGTGACGATTTCAGCCTCAGCCTCTCCGGTCAGTCTCGTAGTTTTCACCGGGGGTGCCTGTCGGGTGCGGAGGTGACGTGCAGAGAAGAGGAGGAGCAG
Source organism: Nematolebias whitei (assembly GCF_014905685.2). Classification (NCBI taxonomy): domain Eukaryota; kingdom Metazoa; phylum Chordata; class Actinopteri; order Cyprinodontiformes; family Rivulidae; genus Nematolebias; species Nematolebias whitei. The sequence goes on from NC_056519.1 coordinate 31,808,444, forward strand.
TGCTGCGTTGTGCTCAAGAGAAGTTTAGTGTTTGCATTGGAGTTGCAGCAGGCCTCCATCCAAACTCACCTGGATAATCCATTTATCTTTCAGGGATGAAGATGTTCACATCCTGGACAGAGGGGAACGATGGTTTGAGAGAGGAGTAAAGGAGGCCATCTTTGTGAAAAGAAATCGTCCATCATTGAACAGGGGTGGAGGCCTCCGAGTTCAACTGTCCCCATCTTACACTACTGTTATTGCTAGTATCACTCAACCACCTGTGAATAGTAAACAGCCATCAGTGTGCTAATGATCCATTGTTAGGTTGATGGTCCTTCTTGACCATGTGAGCAGCTGGTTTTGGTTGTCAGCAGCAAACTGGTTGATCCACTCTGAGAAAGTGCTATTTAAGAGACTGAGCTGAATACAGCACCTCAGACTGAGGAAGTCTCTTGGATGAGAGACGAAACGTTTCTATATTTTTTTGCTTTGTTTTGTTTTTTTTGAATGTCCAGAGGACCACATTGAACTTTTTGGGATTTTTCTACCTGGATTATTGAGCATGCATCAGGATGTCACCTGGATAATAATTATTTTTATTCTGGATCACACTGTTGTCCCCTGTTGGCCTGAAACGAGCTAGGACCATGCATTTCATTTCAGGAGGATTTTCTGGCAGCTCGCTCTGCTATTTGCTGCAAATTATCTGTTTCTGCCTGTTGGTTCTGGACCCAGCTTCTGTTTCTCATGGGAGCATCCATCCATCTTCACAGGGGGGCCGGAGCCCCCTTCAGCCCAACTCAAACTGCAGTTGGGCCACCTCGTCGGATTTGTTTGCCCATTTGATTTGTGACGTTGTATGGTCTGAGACTTTTCTGTACCATTCATATTATTGTCATTATTTTCAGATCTCAGATTATCTGGAGTCACTGAATCTTGTTAATACACCTGGATCTGCCCATCACTGCAACCTTCACTGTTTTTGGGTTCTGAATGATTGCGTCGTCATTAATATTACTCATGGTTCAATTATGGGGGCTAATTGTCACACTGTTAACTCCTATAATTGCACATCAGTCACAAAAAACTCAAGAAAATGTTTGATAATAATGTTGTTACTGCTCTCAGGGATTCAGCCCAACCCCGGACCCCCCACTATTTATAGAACACCAAATGACTTTAAAAACGTGTCAGGACTTAATTTTCTGCATGTAAATGCACGTAGCATTTTGAGAAAACTTGATGCCTTGAAAATTCTGGTCGGTTCTTCTGGGGCAGATGTAATCTTCATCTCTGAAACCTGGATCAACAAATCTGTACTGAATAATGACCTGATAACTAATGGATTTAACATCTACCGCTGTGATCGTCAAAAAAAGGGGGGGTGGGTGGGGGGGTGGAGTCATTATTTACATCAGAGATTCTCTGGTTTCTAGTCTTGTGTCTTCTAAAACAATTCCAAACCAGTTTGAAGCCTTAGCTGTAAACATCACTTTGAATGGAGGCCAGATTTTATCTGTAGTCTGTTGTTGTCGTCCCCCGTCAGCAACACCTGCGGCTCTGTCCTCCCTGATGGAATTCCTTAGAAATTTAAAATTCAAAAAGATCACTTTGACAAGAGATTTCAGCATTGACTGGGATAAGTCGACCCCCCTCTGTGATAAAATCAAGGAATGTTGCCTGTCTCTCAATCTAACCCAACTCATTGACTCTCCCACTAGACTAAACAAAAACCGTCCTGAAAAGTCCTCCATCTTAGACCTGTTTCTAACAAATATGCCTCACAAATTCCCTGGTACAGGTGTATTCGCTAACATTTTGAGTGATCATTGTGTGACAGCGACTCAGAGATATTAAACTTCTACCTTCTATGCCCAGATTAATCAAAAAAGGGATCTAAAACGTTTTTGTGAACAGTCATGCCTCTGGGATCTGTCACACTTTGACTGGCATCGTATTCTAGTAATTGATGACGTGAACTCCGCTTGGAACTATTTTCATAATAGTTTCATTTATTTTGTGAACAAACACGCTCCTTTTCATCAGTTCAGAATAAAGGGACGAGACAGCCTCTGGTTTACTCCAGAGCTAGCTGACCTCCTGCACAGGAGAGATCATCTTTGGGCTGCAGCGAGAAAATCTGACTCAGACACTGATTGGTTGAGTTTTTGACAGATGAGGAATAAATGCACAACTGCCAACTACTTCTTATCTCAGACCTCCAAAAATCTAAATGACCCTAACAGATTGTAGAAAACCATCAAATCTCTCTCAGGCAGTTTCCAATCATCTGACCTCCCATCACAACTTCTCGTTAACTCTGTTCCTTTGTCAAATAAGTACAAGATCCTGAACTATCCTGATGCATGCTCAATAATCCAGGTAGAAAAATCTAAAAAAATTAAATCTGGTCCTCTGGACATTCAAAAAAACAAAACAAAGCAAATCAACAAAAAAATGTAGAAACGTTTCGTCTCTCATCCAAGAGACTTCCTCAGTCTGAGGAGCTGTATTCAGCTCAGTCTCTTAAATAGCACTTTCTCAGAGTGGACCAACCAGTTTGCTGCTGACAACCAAAACCAGCTGATCACATGGTCAAGAAGGACCATCAGCCTAACAATGGATCATTAGCACACTGATGGCTGTTTACTATTCACAGAGGGCTGAGTGATACTAGCAATCACAGCATTGTAAGAGGGGGACAATTGAACACGTAGGCCTCCACCCCTGTTTAATGATGGACGGTTTCTTTTCACAAAGATGGCCTCCTTTACTCCTCTCTCAAACCATCGTTCCTCTCTGTCCAGGATGTGAACATCTTCATCCCTGAAAGAGTGACCGCTGGCCTGGAGATGAGTGTAGAACGCAGAGTCCTGGAACAACTGAGACGTTCATTTTCTAAACATAACGTCCCAGTGGCTTTTAAACCCCAAAATACATTACGGTAAAGACTGGTTCATCCCAAAGATCCAGTCCCCCGGCACAAACAGAGTAATATTGTGTATGTTGTTCAGTGTCAGGAGGGCTGTGATCAGTCTTACATCGGGGAAACTAAACAGCCACTGGCCAAAAGGATGGCCCAGCACAGAAGATCAACATCATCAGGCCAGGACTCTGCGGTCTACACTCATCTCCAGGCCAGCGGTCACTCTTTCAGGGATGAAGATGTTCACATCCTGGACAGAGAGGAACGATGGTTTGAGAGAGGAGTAAAGGAGGCCATCTTTGTGAAAAGAAATCGTCCATCGTTACACAGGGGTGGAGCCTCCGGGTTCAACTGTCCCCCTCTTACAATGCTGTGATTGCTAGTATCACTCAGCCCTCTGTGAGTAGTAAACAGCCATCAGTGTGCTAATGATCCATTGTTAGGCTGATGGTCACTTCTTGAGCATGCGATCAGCTGGTTTTGGTTGTCAGCAGCAAACTGGTTGATCCACTCTGAGACGGTGCTATTTAAGAGACTGAGCTGAATACAGCTCCTCAGACTGAGGAAGTCTCTCGGATGAGAGACGAAACGTTTCTACATTTTTTTGTTGATTTGCTTTGTTTTGTTTTTTTGAATGTCCAGAGGACCAGATTTAACTTTTTTAGAAGATCCTGAACTGTTTCAACAAACATTTTGTTGCTTCTGGTTCTTTATTTGACACAGCTACTAATGGAAAATCAGCCACTTCACTTAATAACCAAACTTCTACTAATCAAATCCCTCCTACAAGTCAATCCTCAGTTAATCACACATTCTCTTTTTCTCCGTTCTCAGTCAGTGAGGTCAATAAACTGTTAAAAGATCTTGATCCTAAAAATCTGCAGGTCCAGATGAACTTCCACCTTATTTCTTAAGGCTGGCTGCTCATATCATCACAGTCCTGTGACCCACATCTTCAATCTCTCCATAAGACAAAACTCCATCCCAGACACTTGAAAACAGCCTTTGTTCTTCCTTTGCTGAAGGGAGGTGACCCCACCTCACTGAACAACTATCGACCAATCTCTAAACTCTGCATTTTAGCCAAGGTTCTAGAAAAACTGATAAACTCTCAAATCAAAAATTACCTGGACTCATTTAACATCTTACCTCCACATCAATCTGGTTTCAGGAAACAACACAGCACAACCACTGCTTCACTGAAGGGTCTTAATGACGTTGTTGAAGCACTGGATGCTAAGGATTATTGTGCTGCACTTTTCTTAGACCTGTCTAAAGCTTTTGTCACTGTGGATCATAACATCTTGTGTCATAAACTCTCAGAAACTGGTTTCTCAGATCACACCATTGGTTGGTTCTCTAACTATCCCTCAGATCGGAGGCAATGTGTTCAACATAATGGTACTTCCTCCAGTTATTCAACAGTCAACAATGGTGTACCACAAGGCTCAGTCTTAGGACTAACCCTCTTTACAATCTACATACATAATGTTGGTAAAAACATCCTTGATGAATCCATACATTTCTATGCTGACGACACAGTTGTTTATTGTCGAGCTAAAACTGTTGCTAAGGCTTTCCAGCTTTTGAAATCTGCATTCAACATCATCCAGACTGATTTGTTCCGCCTCAAACTTGTCCTAAATGCCGACAAAACCAAAGGGATGCTTTTTTCAAATAGGAAGTTGGTCCCAGCAGTCCTTCCTCTGATTTTATCCTCAAATGGTGTCCCCATTGAGTTTGTTGATTCCTATAAATATTTGGGTATCTTGGTCGACTCACATCTCTCTTTTAAGCTCCATGTGGAAAACTTGGTAAAGAAACTGAAAGTTAAACTGGGTTTCTTTTTCAGAAACAGATCCTGTCTAACTCTGAATGCTAGAAAACATCTTGTAAATGTGACCTTCCTTCCCTCCATTGATTATGGTGACATTATTTACATAACACTCCTACAAGAACCCTGCAGATGTTGGATGCTGTCTATCATGGTGCACTAAGATTCATAACTGGCTGTGATTATCGTACCCACCACTGCACCCTGTATTCACTGGTTAACTGGACATCATTAACTTCACGCAGACTCTCTCACTGGTACATTTTCATCTTTAAATCACTTCTTGGTCTGCTGCCTTCATACATCTCCTCCTACATGTCTCTGCGTGAGTGCAGCTACAGAGTGCGCTCTCAGGACATTACCACCTGCAGTGTTCCCTCAGTGAGGACTGAACTAGGCAAAAGGACCTTCTCCTATTCCGCTCCTGTTTCCTGGAATATCTTACAAAAAGATTTGAAGCTCTCGACCTTGACCTCTCTGAGTGTCTTTAAGAATCTGTTGGACTCCTGGCAGGGACCAATGCTGACATGTTCCTGTTTTTAGTTTTCTACATTCGTCTTAGAATCTAGCTGTTTTTTGTTACTTTTCTTTTTTTTTAGCCTTCCTATTTGTAAAAAAAAAAAAAAAAAAAAATGTATGTTTTTTTTATAACTGTTTATTGTTGTCCATTGTTGTCATCATTCTTTGTTGAAATCAGGTCTCTCTTGTAAATGAGTCCTCGAGGCTCAATGGGATTTACATGTCTAAATAAAGGTTGAATGAATTGATGAAAATTAGACACCGACATGTCACTGGTTTGAAACTGGTCTTTTGACCTGGAAATTTTTATTTGTTTTTATGTAAGAAAACTGCTTGGAATAGAAAAATACCAAAGTTAAAAAAATAAAACTCACGATTTGTACTGTAATGTGCAACATATTTTTCTTCTCGTTAGAATTGATGTTAATTATAAAATTAGTACCGAAAAAGTATTGTTCAGGAACCGACACCGAAGTGAAGGTACCGACACCAGCACCAATACCGAACTTTTTAGAAAGGTACCCAGCCCTATGAGGGTGGCATTTAAAAAATGTAAAAGAATTATAGTTTAGGTTATAAAAATAACTTTAAACAGCCAAAGTTCATGCTCAAAACATCAAATAGTCATTTCTACTTGTTAGACTGACAGACCTTTGATCTAAATGACTTAAATTCACTCAAAGAGATTAGATTTTAAAGAGTTTAGTTCATGTGGTAAACTTGAGTATTTCACAAATTGTTATTTGGTTTTGCGTTCAGGGGCTGGGGGGCGTGCGGACAACTTTCTTTCTCCGAACGGGGACTAAACAAGCAAACTTTGAACCACTGCCCTAATATGTAGGCCTTTAATGGCACAAACTTCTTTTGTTTAAACACTTGATGATTACTATGTGACAATGAGAATAAAATGTGGATTTATGAGAAATAATTCCAAATAATTACATCAAAGGTTGATAGATTAAGACAAAGTCAGAGAGGCCAGACCGAGATGGTTTGGACATGTCCAGAGGAGGGACAGTGGTTTGGACATGTCCAGAGGAGGGACAGTGGTTTGGACATGTCCAGAGGAGGAAAAGTGGTTTGGACATGTCCAGAGGAGGAACAGTGGTTTGGACATATCCAGAGGAGGAACAGTGGTTTGGACATGTCCAGAGGAGGGACAGTGGTTTGGACATGTCCAGAGGAGGGACAGTGGTTTGGACATATCCAGAGGAGGAACAGTGGTTTGGACATGTCCAGAGGAGGGACAGTGGGTATATTAATAGAAGGGTGTTAGAAATGCAGCTGCCAGGAAAAAGACAAAGAGGAGACATATGGATGCAGTTAGAGAGGACATGGATGTAGTTGGAGTGAGGACAGAGGATGCAGTGAGATGGAGGAGGAGAACTCGCTGTGGAGACACCCGTAGAAGGAAAAGCTGAAAGAAGAAGTATTGCAAATATTGCATTCTCTTTACATTTTACAATGGCCTAACCTTTTCAGAACTAGGGTTGTATTTTAGCATAAAGTGATGATAACTGATCGTAAAAACAGAATTTATATATCAATCTATCTATATCTATATAGATAGATTGATATATACTGCTCACAAAATTTTATTTTTAATTTTCTATTTTGGCCCATGGTCTTGGAATGATCTACAGCTTAAGTTTAGGTTGGAGTCTTCTATTCCTTTAACTAGTTTTAAACAAAAATTGTCTAAGGTTTCAGTCGCATCTTGTAATGTTTAGGTGTTTTAAATTGTGATTTTTTTTTACTTGCATTGCATTTCATGTTTTACTAATGGATGTTTTGTTGTAAATATTTTAATACTATTGTTACCGTTTTTAAGACTGTGTTGCTGTATTTGCATATTGTCCAGGACATCCTTGTAAAAGAGACTGATGATGTCAGCGGATTTCTTCCTGGTAAAATAAAGGTATAAAAATAAAGTGGCTAAAAGTTCAACCAGAAAGGACGAGAGCAGAGAAACGACCTGTGGTCAGCACCTGCAGAATCACTCTTTCCTAAGGCTTGTCTTGATAATCGTCTCTTATTCACCTGTTGTGTGTTCCATTTGCACAGCAGCAGGTGAAATTGATTCCCAGTAAGTGTTACTACCTAACTGGTGACACTGATTCTACAAAGGTGTGACTGATTTGGAGTTACATTGTTTTTTTATGTGTTCTAGGAATGCGCGATATAAACGGTACACGGTAGAAACGATAGAAGTTTAGCCTACGATATAGATCTGTCTTCTACCGGCTAACCGCAGTAACGCAGTGTCTGAAGTAAAATCAGTTGTCAGTTTAATCGTTACTTTTTTTTAGTTGAAAACTGTGCGCAAGTCACGTTAGTCTTTTCTTCGAGAGCAAAGTAGCAAAGCTACAAGCTAACTACAGCCGGCTTGCCGTAGTGTTGCCGTATTCTGACGCATGCGCAAAACACTGTGTTCCATCGAAAGTTTTGTTTTTTTTCCATCGAAAGTTAAAGTACGCGTTGGTCAGCTTTAGAGAAACCTGCTCTCTGATCTGTGAAAAGAACGCTGTGTTGTGTGATTTTACTGCGAGACCCTCTGGTCACAGTCTCATTTTGTGTCAGCTCCATTAAAGCAGGAGGTGCCCACTAGAGGGTTGGAGGGTGAAGTGTTTCAGTGTAAAATGCTGCTCTGTTGCTCATTTCTTAAGACTGGAAACTGTTAAGAGTTAACAACATATTCTTTTGTTTAAAACATATGGCTAAAACTACATTTGATATCTTTTGCACTGTTTTGCACTACAAGAAAGAAGCCTAATACTTGATTTGTTTATTATTTAAAAACTCTCTGGACCTAGTAGTGGAATTTTCTTAATTCAAAATATATGATGGCAAAAGGACACACTATGCTTTTTTTAGCAAGTTTTATACCAAAACATATTGCGATATATATCGTTATAACCACCCTTCACAATACATATCGTGATATGAATTTTATGCCATATAGCACATTCCTAGTGTGTTCCCTTTATGTTTTTGAGCAGTGCATATTTACATATAAAGATATTATAGATATCTGTCTGTACGTACCGTGGGAGCAGGCTGCAGGCAGCTGGTAGCAGAGACTTTTCCCTCTTCCTGTGGGCATCACCAAGAACAGATCTCTGCCTGCCATGGTGAGGTTGATGGCTCGAAGCTGCAGCGGTCTGAACTGGGAGAGATGAAACGAGTCCTTGAAGTGCCGTTCCACCTCTTTGGACCAAGGGAAATCTAGAAAACACAGGTAAACAATGGGTGTCAACAACAGGACCTAATATGGCCGACAGCATGAGACTTTGAAGAAAGCGTTGAGAACCTGTGCCATCATAGCGCTGCACCTCCTGCTGGCTCATCCCTGGCTCCGCCCCTGAGGACCTGGAGGAAGAGGAGGAGGAAGAGGAGGATGGTCGCGCAGCATCACAGGCCTCCTCCAACTGCTGCAGCAGTGCGTTCTTTCGAGAGGTGAGCTGCGTCTGCTTCTCCAGGAGTTCTGTGATGTGCAGCTCCACAGACCGCAGCTCTGCTTCCACTGAGTCCAGCTCGGCCTGCACATCTGGAAGCAAACAGCAGCAAGAGCAAGCTCAGCTTCACACCAGCTCGTCGCCACATGGGACAGAACAGCTCAATGATCTGGTCATGTTTAGTTACAAAGCTGCACACACATGTCAGCGTTACATTGTTCTGACAAACATCAGACTCATCTTACATCTGACCTGACGTCAACACACATTTAGAAATACAGGTCAACTTACATACGGTCTGTCTGTTAGCAGCATATCTCATGAACAACACGTTGGATTTGTTTCAAACTCACAGCAAGTAATCATCACATGTACCTCTAGAACTGAATAATGTTTGGAGCCATTTTGATTCAAGATGGCTGCCACAGCTACCTCAGAAAACACTAAATTAGCATTAACTCTGCATTATTTGGCATACTGAGCTGAAATTCAGTATGGTTATAGCTGAGAGTGAGTTGTTATATGTTCCTAATGCAAATCAAATATCCAAGATGGCTGCCAGAGCTAAATTAGAAAAAATGTCATAACGCAGCTAATTTAAAATATATTGAGCTGAAACTTTTGGTGGTACATGACAGAGATGCAGAACACATTCTGAATTCAAATCTCAAACTTTAAGATGGCCGCCAAAGCTAAATTCAAATGGCTGTAACTCTGCTGTTTTTAAACCTATTGAGCTGAAATGTTGTGTACCTGTGAATGATCCTTAATAGACTGGTTCAAATCAACAATCCAAGATGGCCACCTAAGCTATAACTGAAAAATACTACAAATTTGATATTTTAATAGATATTAAGCTGAAATTTGGTGTGGCAGTAGGTGAGCATGATCCTCAACACAAACAGAAACCAAATAAATAATCCAAGATGGCTGCCATAGCTTTAAGGAAAAAATTACTATAATGCATCTATTTTTGTTGTTGTTGTTGTTTTGCCATACTGAGCTGAAATTTGGTGTGGTGTCAGCTGGGAGTGATCCCCAACACATTTTAATGGCCACCATGAAGCAGTCCCTGCCAAATTTTCTCCAGGACTTTTTCTAGTTTTTAAAATATGTATACTGTTTAGTGGTTAAGGTCATACATTGTAAAAAGGTCATACATTGTAAAAAGGTCGTACGTTGTAAAAAGGTCATACGCTGTAAAAAGGTCATACGCTGTAAAAAGGTCATACGTTGTAAAAAGGTCATACGTTGTAAAAAGGTCATACGTTGTAAAAAGGTCATACGTTGTAAAAAGGTCATACGTTGTAAAAAGGTCATACGCTGTAAAAAGGTCATACGCTGTAAAAAGGTCATACATTGTAAAAAGGTCATACATTGTAAAAAGGTCATACGCTGTAAAAAGGTCATACGTTGTAAAAAGGCAAAAAATGTTGATGTAGTAAATTAAATCACTCCAGTTACTGGACTCAATCAACATAAACATCAAACATTTCTAAAGCTCAGTTTTCCTACAGCTTTCCAGGTTTTTTTTATTTCACACTTTTCTAGATTCAATTTTCCAGCTTGTTCATCTATTTTCATGTACTTGTACAGTCAAGTACACATTTTCTTGTAAATGTTCGGCTGACTGTACACAGAAAGTATAAACAGGAAAAGTGCTGATTGTTGTCAGTGTTTGAAATGTCTCGCTCACTGGAGTCCAACTGAAGTGCCATCTAGATGCTGCCATGTACTGACTCATCAAACAGCAGTCCAGCAGCAGTCAAGCTGCAGTCCAGATGTTGTGCAGCTGTAATTTAGCTGTAGTCTAAGATGGAGTCCAGTGGTTCCCCTACATTACTAGCCTTGGCAGGGCGCTTATCAAATGGGGATTGAGATAAGTGGAGCGCTACGTTAGTAATGCCAGGTCGAAGCTACTTCTCCTGTGGCGACCGGTCTTTAGAAACCATCTCCGCTCCTCGACCATTAGCTGGAGGCGGCACGAAGACAGAAAATGTTCACAAGAGCACACACAAATGCTCCAACGATCTCAGAGACATGAACTTCTCGGCGTTGGAACCAAGGTGGAGCTGGATGGAACCGGTTCAGGGTTGTTCTCCAGAGTTTGTAACATGAAGAACTGTGAGCTGCCGGAGCCCAGAGGTTTATTTTAAGGAAAGAAAACGTGGAAGAAGTTGTCCCAGTGGATCATGGTAGACCGTGTCTTAACAGTAAGGACTGTTTAACAAATCACCAGGGCCTTAGGTGATTATAATCTCATTTTGTCATCACTTTGAGCTGTGCTTTTGTAAGCTGCAGTCAGTTTTGTCCTCAGCACATTTGCAAGCCTGCGACAAGAAAAAGCTGGGACCTGATCATTAGCTGCTGCTTCACCTTACATAAAAAATTTACTTGTTTCTTTTTCTAATAAAACAAAGCATGACTTTATGAACAGAAATACTCACCACTGCTTCCACCAGCAGAATCCATGTTTCCACAAAAAGAGGCCTCTTACAAATGGTAATCTGACTCCCTGGATGAGAGAGAACGGAGTTATAAACAAAGTTTAATTTTTACAGTCCGTTGAGCTTTTAGGCGTGTCCACATCACATCAGGTCATCTGCTGCTGTCTCACTTTATTAAAGAATCCTCCCCGTCACACCAACACTGAATATTTCGTTACATTCATTCACATCAGAGACTCTAGTTCCTCAGACGGCTGAGGCGAGCTGGACTGGGAAGCTCAGTCCTCACCTCCTTCTACAGGTGTGCAGTGGAGAGCATCCTGTGCTCCAGCATCAACGTGTGGCATGGAGGCTGCACAGCTGCAGAAAGAAAAGCTTTGCAGAGAGTGGTGAAGGCTGCACAGAAGATGTTGGAGTCAGTCTCCCCACCATCACAGACATCTACACCTTCAGATGCAGGAAGAGGGCCACCTGCATCATGAAGGACCCCACTCACCCAGCACACACACGTTTTGCCCCACTCCCCTCAGGAAGGAGGTTGAGGAGCATTAAGTGTAGAACCACTAGACTGAGGAACAGCTTCTACCCTGAGGCTGTTAGACTCATGAATCTCTAACCAGAATAATCACTGGGAGTCCCCTTGATGTCACATGGGCCGTCTCCATTTGGTTCTCAAAATGGCGGACGCTCGGTGTGGTTTGAGCTTTTTAGCATAGCATTTTTCACACAAAGCTTTTAATATAAAAATCAGTAAACAAGTTCTCAACTTCTTTTTGCAGAGAAAAAACTTCTAACACGAATGCACGGGTTTTAACCGTGAATTATGTAGCTTTGACAAGACAAAGGTTTATTCCCGAGGTCAGCCTGTTAGCTTAGCTCGTAACTTAGCTTCTCAGCTTAGCTGCTTTTAACGAACCAAAAACACGATTCTGGACGGTTAAAATGGATTTTAAAGAGAAAGGTAGGGGTCAGTGAAGAACACCGGAGTTGAGCTTTTTGTCATCCAGTGTCTTCAGAAAGAGAGAGACACCAAGAAACGATAAAGCCGATAAATGAAAATGAGGTTGATCCTTTTCATTTATCATGTGATTAATTGATTTATTATTTATTGTGACAGACCTATACAGCACTGCTGAAAACAAAAAAGGTGCTCAGAGCTAATCCCTGATTTACCTCAACTCTGACAAAGTTGGAAAGTTGTATAAAATGTAAATAAACATTCGTCAATTTACAAATCTCATAAATCCATATTTTATTCACAATGAAAATTTGGGCTGATTGGTAACTCTAGATTGTCTCTAGGTGTGAATGAGAGTGAATGGTTGGTTGTCTTGTTTGTCTCTGTGTCCCTGTAACGGACTGGAGACCTGTCCAGGATGTCTCCCACCTCTCACACAGTGATGTCTGGACATGGGCACCAGGTGACATCTTGAAGAGAGTTTGTTTGAAATCCTGTATACAGTGTTTTGCATTGATTTTGCCTTTCCAGATGTATAAGCGTCCCATGCCATACGCACTATACATCTCCATCTGCACCAGACCTGCTTTAGACCTTAATTTTTGGTATTTTTATTTTCTCTGTTTTATAAAATTTTTTTTTTTTTTTATATATATGTATATCTTGTGTGCTTACTTGTGTACTGGTATGTTCCCTTGTACTGAAACTCTGGCACAACAATTTCCTGTGGGATCAATAAAGTTCTATCTTATACCATGAAAGAGGCAGGCTATTGAAAAGTATGCCAATACCAGGCCAAATGGTCCCACTCCTCTTCAGTGAAGAAGACGTAACCTTTGTAGTATACAATAAGAATTTCAAATTTGGTTTCATCTGGGCCCTTGAGCAAAGCCCTTAGCCCCCACCATCTGCTCCTCCGGGTGTCCTAGATAACAGCTCTCTGCTCCACACAGAGGGCTGTGGTTGTGTCAGGAAGGACATCTGGCGTAAAAATAACTGCCAAGTCTTTGTGCGACTTAGTTCGCTGTGGTGACCCCTAAAAAGGGAGCAGCTGAAAGAAGAAGTAGTTTCATCCGAGCACAGAGCAGTTTTCAACTTTGCCTTAGTTCATTTTCTATTGGCTTTAGCCCAGTGACGACAGTTGCAATACTGGGTGGTGTTCACATATGGCTACTTCTTTACATGATAGAGCTGTACCCTGCATTTGTGGCTATGCAGTGATGTCCTGATCCTGAACTGAATAATATCAGGTTTTACATGTCCTTCTCAAAAAATTAGCATATTGTGATAAAGGTCATTATTTTCCATAATGTAATGATAAAAATGAAACTTTCATATATTTCAGATTCATTGCACACCAACTGAAATATTTCAG
>NC_056519.1:31822039-31825232 GCF_014905685.2 Nematolebias whitei
TGCCATAATCATCAGTATTAAAACAATTAAAGACCTGAAATATTTCACTTGGTGTGCAATGAATCTGAAATATTTGAAAGTTTCATTTTTATCATTACATTATGGAAAATAATAACCTTCATCACAATATGCAAATTTGTTGAGAAGGACCTGTAAAGCAGTAGCCCTTGAAGGACAAAGATCACGAGTATCCAACAATGACTTTCAACCTTGTCCTTTAAGCTCAAAGATTTCTCTAGATGGGCGGCACGGTGGCGCAGCTGGTAGAGCTGTTGCCTCTCAGCAAGAAGGTCGACAGATCGCCTCTTGCACAGTGATTGCTGGACATGCGCACCAGTGACCCCCGCGACCCAAAAAGGACGAAGCAGGTAAAGATGATGGATAGATGGATGAACTGTAGATGACGGGGTATTCAGTCTTTCCAAATTTCATGGACATGATTCTGAAATTGTTCTATTGTTTTTAGCAGAGTGGTGAACCTCTGCCCATTTTTACTTGTGAGATTCAACCACTAAAAGGCTCGTTTAGTCCTTATGCATATGTTGTCTATTAACCTAAATAGTTGCAAAATTCAAAATCCTGTTTATTTGAACCTTTAACTTATAGTTTTTTGTTGTACTTCTATTTTTTTCACGTGTTGCTGTCATTAAAATAAAACATACCCCATGCTTTGCTAAAGCTGGTACAATTTGTTTATGTAAACATTTGTTTACTTTGTTCCATTGTGAAAAAATATGGGTTTGTGAAATTGGATTATTGTGTCGATTAATTTGCGTTTAGCACAACAGTCCCAACGTTTCTGGAATTGTGCTTGTAACCTCACGTCCACCTTTAAGCCATTTGTAGCTCATGCTGTCTTACATGTCAATGGAAAGATATTTCATTCAAAATTAACTAACTAAATAAATAGCGTTACTTAAAAATTATTAATAAATATTCCATTCAATAAATAAATGTTCCCATGAAATAAAACTTTTAAATAGAAATGTTTAGTTTTTTCTCCAATGGGGTGGGCGATATGGCTCAAACACAATATTGTGATATTTCAGAGCATTCCGACGAGAATGATAAATTTTGTGATATAAAAAAAAAGAAAAAGAAATCAGTTATTTATTTGACAAAATTAACTTAACATGTCGCTTTGCAGTATTAAATAAAATTTAAGAAAACAACAAGGTAAAACCTAATTTTACTCAAATTACTTAATTTAGTAAAGTATTCAGTCTTAAAGTATAAAAAAAAAAAGATCCTTCTGTTATTTAGATTGAAAAAGTCTGCACAAAATATAGATCAATAAAAACTGAAGTGCAGGTGAAGTTTCCCAAAATAACTAAATAAATGAAGCGTAACTGATGTATGGATGCACCAATCCACTTTTTCCATTTCCGATACCCGTTGTTTGTCGTCACTCGATACCGATCCAATACAGAAAACCAGTGGTGAATTCTGTTCAACAAACCCAGCGTGCTCTTTAGGGTGAAATCTCTGGAGATGCTTGATTAAGTTGATTAAATTGTTATAGCTGGAAGTTGTAGTGACACCCCTTGGAACCGTTGCTGTGCACGTATTGCACGTAGCTGTCCAATGTGTTGGCTGAGGTAGTGTGAAATAGTTCCAGATGGCTGATCCTTTCGCTCGCTCCATTTTGAAAACAATCTGTGCGATGAGTTTGCTAGCGCGTGACGTCACTCAGAGCACAAAGCATAGAGTTAGAGCGAACAGACCTGCCCAGTCATGGATCGGTCACATTGTCCAGAAGTTTTTCCCAATATCAGGAGTGATACCGATATCAGATCGGTGCATCTCTAATCTGATGAGCATAAATGTAACATACAACAAAATATATGTCTTTAAATGAGCCAGAACTTCCAGAACTTGTAACAAGGCGATCAGCTGAGCCTGAAGCTTGTGATGTTTCATCTGTTCCTGCAGGAATGATTCATTTCTCTGATGCTCTGTCTCTGATCACCTGACTCTGTTCCTGCTCCATGGACTGTGGAACTAATGCCCCTTTTCCACCGTCACAGTGTGGATCAGATCAGTTCGGGTCATTCAGATCGGCTCGTGTCTGTTGTGTTTCCATTTACATTTCTGGACCGGCTCTGTTGGCGGGGACTAGAATCCAACTGGTCTTACCACCTGGTGGCGGTAGTGCTCCCTTAAGCTACTTACTAGCCATCACTAAACGTATTAGAAGAAGAACACCCTGAAGGTTTTGTCTCATGATGTTGTGGAAGAGATGTCCTGCTCTAATGGAGTACCTCATGAGCTGTAACTTTTAAACCTGATTCATAATCCTACCTTACTGCCTCCCTGCTGCTTTAAACCCATGTGTTTTTCATTTTAGTATAGATTTTTACAATAAAGATGTATTAAAAATATCTTTACTTTTATTATTTACAGATATGCACAAGGTTCATGTTAAATTACAAAACATCACACTGTGCTGTAATCTTTGAAACTGTTTTAACAATAAGATACAGACTTGAAAACAATTAGATTAAATTTTGTCCTTGAATTTTAAAGATTTGTCTTTCATTAAATTTAAAAACATAAATTTATTACTTATTAATCTAAAAAAGTTAAGTCTGGTCCTCTAGACATTCACAAAACAAAACAAACAAACAAAAAACATTTAGTTTATTTATTATAAACTGTATTGTTTGTTTTGTGAATGTCCAGAGGACCAGACTTAACTTTTTAGATTTTTCTACCTGGATTATTGAGCAGCATCAGGATATTATTAATTAATAAATAGTCAGTTGGTCTGTGAACACCATGGGGTCCTAGAAGAGTTGAAGAGGAGGCTGTTGATGTCTGTGCCTCCCTGGTGAAGATGCTGCTCCCACAACCCTGAAGCAGAAGATGATGGATGGATGGATGGATGGATGGACGGACGGACGGACGGACGGATGGATGGACAGAAGGACGGACGGACGGATGATGGATGGATGATGGATGGATGGACAGACGGACGGATGGATGATGGATGGATGGACAGACGGACGGATGATGGATGGACAGACGGACGGACGGATGGATGATGGATGGATGGATAATGGATGGATGATGGATGGATGGATGATGGATGGATGATGGATGGATGGATGACGGATGGATGACGGATGGATGGATGGATAATGGATGGATGGATGACGGATGGATGACGGATGGATGGATGGATGACGGATGG
>NC_056519.1:31825332-31825963 GCF_014905685.2 Nematolebias whitei
TGGATGATGGATGGATGGATGATGGATGGATGACGGATGGATGGATGACGGATGGATGATGGATGGATGGATGATGGATGGATGGATGACGGATGGATGACGGATGGATGGATGGATGACGGATGGATGATGGATGGATGGATGGATGACGGACGGACGGACAGACGAACGGATGGATGGATGGATGGAAGGATAGATGGATGGTGAAGGAGGAGAGCATCAAACAGCAGGAGTGGTCAGTTCAGGTGAACTCCTGCCTGTTTGCTTCAGATCAGCTGTTCAAATCTCTGCAGGTTCAAATAAAAGGTGCAGCAGGACTTTCAGCTCAATCTCTCAGGGGTTAGTTGCATAACTGATAAACGATAACTGATAAACGATAACTGATAAACGATAAACGATAACTGATAAACGATAAATGATCAACGATAACTGATAAACGATAAATGACCAACGATAAATGACCAACGATAAATGATCAACGATAAATGATAAACGATAACTAATAAACGATAACTGATAAACGATAACTGATAAACGATAACTGTTAAACGATAACTGATAAACGATAACTAATAAACGATAACTGATAAACGATAACTGATAAACGATATACAATAACTGATAAACGATA
>NC_056519.1:31826063-31826201 GCF_014905685.2 Nematolebias whitei
ACTGATAAACGACAAATGATAACTGATAAATGATAACTGATAAACGATAACTGATAAATGATAACTGATAAGCGATGACTGATAAACGATAACTGATAAACGATAACTGATAAACGATAAACAATAACTGATAAACGA
>NC_056519.1:31826301-31827365 GCF_014905685.2 Nematolebias whitei
CGATGACTGATAAACGATAACTAATAAACGATAACTAATAAACAATAACTGATAAACGATAACTGTTAAACGATAAATGATAACTGATAAACGATAACTGATAAACGATAACTAATAAATGATAACTGATAAACGATAACCGATAAACGATAACTAATAAACGATAACTGATAAACGATAACTGATAAACCATAAACAATAACTGATAAACGATAACTGATCAACGATAAACGATAAATGATAACTGTTAAACGATAAACGATAACTGATAAACGATAACTGATAAACGATAACTGTTAAACGATAAACGATAACTGATAAACGATAACTGATAAACGATAACTAATAAACGATAACTAATAAACAATAACTGATAAACGATAACTGTTAAACGATAAATGATAACTGATAAACGATAACTGATAAACGATAACTAATAAATGATAACTGATAAACGATAACTGATAAACGATAACTAATAAACGATAACTGATAAACGATAACTGATAAACCATAAACAATAACTGATAAACGATAACTGATCAACGATAAACGATAAATGATCAACGATAAACGATAAATGATAAACGATAACTGATAAACGATAAATGATCAACGATAAATGATAAACGATAAATGATAAACGATAACTGTTAAACGATAAATGATAACTGATAAATGATAACTGATAAACGATAACTGATAAACGATAAATGATAAACAATAAATGATAAACGATAACTGATAAACGATAACAGATAAACGACAACTGATAAACGACAACTGATAAACGATAAATGATAAACGATAAATGATAAACGATAACTGATAAACGATAACTGATAAACGATAACTGATAAACGATAACTGATAAACGATAACTGATAAACAATAACTGATAACTGATAAACGATAACTGATAAATGATAGATAACTGATAAATGATAACTGATAAACGATAATTGATAAATGATAACTGATAAGCGATGACTGATAAACGATAACTGATAAATGATAACTGATAAACGACAAATGATAACTGATAAATGATAACTGATAAACGA
>NC_056519.1:31827465-31828695 GCF_014905685.2 Nematolebias whitei
ACTGATAAACGACAAATGATAACTGATAAATGATAACTGATAAACGACAAATGATAACTGATAAATGATAACTGATAAACGATGACTGATAAACGATAACTGATAAACGATAACTGATAAATGATAACTGATAAACGACAAATGATAACTGATAAATGATAACTGATAAACGATAACTGATAAATGATAACTGATAAGCGATGACTGATAAACGATAACTGATAAATTATAACTGATAAACGATAATTGATAACTGATAATTGATAAATGATAACTGATAAGTGTCTTTTCTGAATTTTTGACTGTTTTTGTGTCACTTCATCCTAGAACAAAACATTTATAACATAATAACAGTTGAGCAGATTCTAGTAATCTTTTCTTAGGATCCATTAAAGATCAAATGCAATTGTAAATTCTTCTCAACTTCCAGTATGAATTTAAACAAACACTATCTGCACTTAACATTGTAAAATTTGTTTAGGAAATTTAATGTTCAAGGACACTGCTTAAGAAAAAAATTGTTTAATAGGAAAAGTAAGAAGTGAAAAATGTATAAAAATAAAAACTACTGCGTCCAACTAATGATTGTGTATCTGTGTGTCCCTCGTCTCACGGGCTTCATCCAGAAGAAGACACAAGTGTTGTTCCTGCTGTGTCCGCTTCAGTTCTTCATGTTCATTCAGTGATGAAAGAAGACTTTTCTTTACTGGACTCTTTTCTCTTTCTCTTCACTAGAAAGAAGAAACAGGTGGTTAATTCAAGCTACATACTGTTTTTGAATAAATGCATGAAACAAAGAAAGGTGCTGCTAACAGCTATAATAGATATATTAATAATAATAAACTGATCAAATAAGAAAATGAAAAATAAATTGATTTAAAAATAATGAAAATAATAATAATGGATATATGAATCAGAAAGTATTATACAGATATTCTAGCCATTCGCACCACATGTGGTACATGTGGTGGATCAAAATTATGTTCACAGGGTCCCAGTTACATCCAACAAAATGTAAAAGATAAACTGTAATAAGATCTAAGATATGAACCAAGAAAAACATCAACTAAAAATATGATAAGCTCTAATAGCATAAAAACAATAAACACAATACACCGAACAGCAGCACGGACATGAGTCTGTGTGAACAGATGAGCATGCATGAACACAGCAACATGAAACAGATCAGCAGCAACATGAAACTGATCAGCAGCAACATGAAACTGATCA
>NC_056519.1:31828705-31830927 GCF_014905685.2 Nematolebias whitei
CATGAAACTGATCAGCAGCAACATGAAACTGATCAGCAGCAACATGATGTGATTCTTCATAGTGTTATATATTCATGAGGCTGCACAAACTCAAGTTCATGTTGCTGTTTGACGTATTGTTTTGATTGTTTACTGCTATTAGTGCTTAGTGTTTTATTAGTAGATGTTTTTTAGTTGACATTTTTCATTCATATCTTAGATCTTATTACAGTTTATCTTTTACATTTTGTTGTCTGTAACTGGGACCCTGAGTACATAATTTCATCCCAATTCAGTATTTATTCAACATTTTATTTTTTTACTTTAAAAATAAAATAAATCAAGTCCTTATCGGCACAAATAAAGTGATGTGGAACATGTTGCATCTGTTCTTACCGAGCACAGAAGCTGCAGCGTTGTGCTGCTCTGTGAGGTGCAGCTGGGCTGTGATGGAGCTCTGTCAGGTGTAGACTCCTCTGATGGAGCTCTGTCAGGTGCAGACTCCTCTGATGGAGCAGAGCCGGGAGGCTTGGAGGGTTTAATGTGGAGTTTAGAGACGAACCGTCACGCGCTGAAATACATTCTGGATAAAATACAATGAGAAACGGGACCGGAGGACAGTTAGCGTTTATGCAACTTAGCTTAGCATCGTAGCACCGACGTTGTCCTATTATGGCGTCGGCCTCTTTTGTTAGTTAAAAATATGTTCAGAACCGATGGGATGAGTAACTTAAAATATGTTTAAAGTTAGAAAACACTCACCATCCTCTATAAATGATTCAAGTAGAGCAGTAACCGTGTCCAAACCACACTCCAATCCTCCATCTAGCTCGCTTTGACTTTTTTCGTCAGCCACCAAGCACAACAACACCTGCACTTCTGCATTTGACCACGGCTTTGATATTATTGTTTTTGTATAGCTTCAAGATACTAAAAGATACGCTCCTCAAGTCATCGCTAATACCATACCATACTAATTTATTTATAAAGCACTTTAAACAGTGACAAAGCACACCAAAGTGCTGTACAGGGACAAACAGAACAAGCACACAGCAACAGATTACATAACAGGACACCAAAAAGTAGAAACCAACAAAAACAATAATGGATAACAACAACAACTGCAACATGACCAACACAGTGTGATGCACACAGACTCAGCACAGATCACACAGTGCTGAAAGCCAGGGAATAAAAGTGTGTTTTTAAGCGAGATTTAAAAACTGTGAGGGAGGGGGCCTCTCTAACGAGCAGAGGTAACTCATTCCAAAGTCTTGGGCCTGATACAGAGAAGGCCCTGTCACCTCTGCGCTTGAGACGGGTTCCTGGGACTGTTAGGAGCAACTGGTCTGCTGATCTGAGAGAACGTGGTGGGACATACGGCTGGAGCAGATCAGTAAGATAGGAGGGGGCAGAGCTGTTTAGTGATTTATAGACATACAAGACTATTTTGAATTTGATTCGAAGGTGAACCGGAAGCCAGTGTAGGGAGGCCAAAACAGGTGTAATGTGCTCTCTTTTGCTTGTGCTGGTCAAAAACCGGGCTGCTGCATTTTGGACCAGTTGGAGTCTAGCTATGGAGGTCTGACTGATACCAAAAAGGAGTGAGTTGCAATAGTCGAGCCTGGATGTAATGAATGCATGAATTACTGTCTCCAGGTTATTTTTGGACAATATGGGCTTCAGCTTAGACAGTCGCCTCAGCTGGAAAAAGCAGGATTTAACAATCATATTTACATGATTGTTGAGTTTCAGAGAAGGATCAAGTATCACTCCTAGATTAGTGACTCTTTGTTTCACTAACGGTGACAGAACGGATAGGTCGATGCAGTGGTTGGTGATTGTGTCATTGGGAGGAAACAGCATAACTTCAGATTTCTTCTCATTGAAACTCAAGAAATTTAAAGCCATCCAATCTCTGATGTCAGCCAGGCAGTCCAGTAACAGTTGAATAGAGCGAGTACCGTTGAGTCTGAGGGGGAAGTAGATTTGGCAGTCGTCGGCGTAGAAATGAAAAGGTATGTTACGTTTCCTGAAAATAGCACCTAGTGGCAGCAGGTATCAAGAAAATAAAAGAGGACCAAGGATGGACCCTTGCGGTACCCCCCATTTAAGTGCTGCCGAGGCTGAACTAAAATCTTTGATGGAGACACAAAAGGACCTGTCAGCGAGGTAAGATCTAAACCATTCGAGGGCTGACCCAGTGATGCCCACCCACTGCTCTAACCTCGCAATGAGGATCT
>NC_056519.1:31831027-31837660 GCF_014905685.2 Nematolebias whitei
AGTAAGTGTGTATGTTTAATCAGGAATTAATGGAGGGATTAGGTAGAAAACAAAAGTATATAGACCATTTCGAACCACACTCCATACCGGTAAGTGGCGGTAATGCTACTTAAAGTTTTTTGCCAACCGCCAATAAAAACCAAGAAGAAGAAGAAGAAGAAGAAGAAGAAGAAGAAGAAGACGGAGTTCTGCTGCGAGGAGAAACGATCGGAAGTTACGTAAGTGTTCCGTGCACGTCCTTCTGAACGATGACAATGGTTGTTCTGGGCGAACAATAAACGCTGACTAACTTAAAACCCGATTCTGAACACATTTGACTGACGCGCACCCTCCGCGCTGTCTGGCAGGCAGCACCGACGTGGGCGCGTAAACGCTGTATGTTCATTCCAAACTGGACTTTGCTCGTCATCTCTTCTCAGCCAGTTTACTTAGGTTATTATATACAATAAATAAAACGAGCTCAGGCAAAATCAAAGTGAAACGCGTAGTTTTCTGTACCTGTCAGACCAAGATGTAGGGCGAACACAGCAAGTGTTTTTTCCAAGCATGTTTGTTGCCGCTATAGCAACATGGAAGAGGTTTCAGCAACAAGAAGGTGATTGGGCAAGTACCAAGATGATTATCAAGTTTCTGTAAGTTTTTATTGAAGCGCAAAAATGGACATTTATCTGAGAGGTTTGTTTTGGACCAGACAGCTTCATATTTGCGATTCTGTGAAAGCAGGTGGAGCTGCCAGGAAACATGGCCTTCTCGGGTTTATCGAAGTGTGAAACAAAGGATAAGTGTTGGCGTCTAAACTTGAACTGTGGTGAACTGGAGCTCCTGTGTGTCCAGCTGTAGAAAGTGACTGCGGTGAAGCTTCTCCGGGAACCCCTTACATCTCGCCCACATGCTCCTTTACTACGGCTGGGCGCTCTGCGCATGCGCCGTCGCGTGTGGCCCGTTTAAAGGCGAATGATGTATTTTCCCCGAGATTTCCTCAACTTTGATTCCACATTATTAATGTTTCTAACCAAGTTTGGGGAAAATAAATAGTGGGGGTTTAAATAAATGTCAACTTTCATGCACGTGTATAAACACATGCGCATGCTAAAGGCTGTTGTAATGGAGCACGGTGGGTTTGGCCAGTCAGGTTTTACATGATGCCGGTTTGATAAGGACATGTATGGAGAGCCATTTGATTAAAAATTAAATAAATAAATAGTGTTATTTAAAAATTATTCATAAATATTCCAATAAATAAATAAATGTCCCCATGAAATAAAACATTTAAATAGAAAATGTTTACCGTTTTGCTAAGATTTATTTTTATTTATTTCAAGATTTATTTTTATTTAATTCAAGATTTATTTTTATTTAATAATGGAGTTTCATTTTGTGATATTTTTATTTTGTAAAGCTGCTGTACATATTTCAGAGGCTTTTATTTTGTAACCCCGTTTTTCATTTTAAGCACTTTTTATTTGATGTTCTTATATTCAAATGAGGGGGCGTGGTTTTCTCTGTGGGCGGGTCTGATCAGGGTCAATGCAGCCCATCTATGAGTTTTATAGGCCAGTAAAATCAATAACTAAATCAAAAATAAAATAAACGATGGCCTCTCAAGTCTCACGTATTGACCGTGAGACACCCCCATTTCATGACGTGCACACGGAACACTTTGTATTTCTCACGCTAAACCACACACACACACACAGGCCCTTTTTGAAGAGGAACCAATGTGCAGCACAATGTTTCCGCACGGGCTGGAGCACAATAGCGGACATTGCTGCAATGTTGCCAACTTAGCCACTTTCTCGCTTTATTTAACGAGTTTTCAGACACCTCTAGTGACTTTTTTAAGCGACTATCGACGGAGCTACAGACTTTTTTTCTATGTTACTGGAGACTTTGGTGATGAAAGCAAATTCGGCAGTGTGCCGTAAGCCCCGCCCACTTCCCCAAGTTTTGACAGCTGTCAGTCTCACAGCAGAGAGGAGATCTCGGAGTTCTCCAATGTCCTCCATATTGCCCACTTGTCATCCTGACTTTCTGAACACAATTAATTCATGATTTGAAGGTAGTTGGACCAAGCAGAGCTCAGCAAATTTGCTGTGATTGGTCAAAAAAGATTTGAGTACATCAGTTTCTGCAGGGCAGATGCAATCCACAAATCCTGACCAGAACCGCCCCACAGAGAAAACCCCGCCCCCTCATTTGAATAAAAGAACATGAAATAAAACGAGCTTAAAATTAAAAACAGGGTTAAAAAATAAAAGCCCTTGAAATATGTAAAGTAGCTTTACATAATAAGTGTCACAAAATTAAACTCCATTATTAGATAAATAAATAAAAATAAATCGTGAAATAAATAAAATAATAAATCTTGAAATAAATAAGAAATAAATCTTGGAGAATAGGGCTGGGCCATATCATATCGTTCACAATAATACCGGTAAAAAAAGCTTGCCCGTGCAAATAAATGATATCATGATATGCTAATTTCATGATGTGAGATGTCAGGGCACCCCGCCCCTTTAACAGAACCGAGCGCTCCAAATGACCACACCGAACTGCGCACCCCCTCCACCTGTCGGTTTTCTCTCTCCCTGCTCTGGGCTGCCGGTGCGTCTCCCCTGCTCTAAACTGCTGGTACAAACACGCGCAGGTCTGTCTCTTATGCCCCTTTTCCACTGTCATGGCGCGGGTCGGATATTTCCGGCTTGATGCGTGTTTGAGGTCTTTTCCACTGTTCCTGGGACTGGCTCGCCTCCCTAAATTCTGGCCCGGCTTCTCAAGGGGTCCAAGCGAGCCGAGCTGTGACGTCAGAAACACTGTCGGTCACTGATTGGTCGGGGGGAGGAGTCTGTGGAGTCTTTCCAAACAACCCAATCCGCCATTTTTTCTCTATGCTTGCCATCACTCAAGCCGTTAGACAGCAGTGTAGGAGAGCAGAACGCAGGTGGAGGAAAGACAGGCTGCAGGTTTCTTTTCAAATCCTAAAGGAGAGTTGGCGTTATTATCAGAAGGCAGTTAAAGCCGCCAAATCGAAGTTCTTTTCTGCAATAATTGCCTCAAACTCCCACAACCCCCGAGCCCTTTTTTCCACCCTGAACTCAGTTCTACACCTCAGTGAACCTTCACCTCTAGAAGCTTCAACTGAGCTGTGTGAAAACTTCCTCCATTTCTTTTCTGAAAAAGTTGCAAGCACCCGGGCACTCATTTCTCCACCTGCTCATGATCCGTCCATCCCATCTCATTGTGTTGCTGTTCTTGACCACTTCGAGCCCATCTCTCTGTCTTCCCTGGAGCAGGTCATGTGCAGCATGAAGCCATCTGGCTCCCCTTTTGACGTTGTCCCCCCTCGACTCCTCAAGGAGCTTCTTCCTGTTCTGGGCCCTCCTGTTCTTGGCATTGTGAACAGCAGCTTAGCCTCAGGTGTGGTGCCAATAACTTTTAAACATGCTGCTGTCCAACCTCTCCTGAAAAAACCTAGCCTTGACCCCTCAGTCTTGTCCAACTTCCGGCCTGTCTCCAGACTCCCATTTGTCGCTAAACTGCTGGAAAAAATAGTGGAGTCCCAGCTGAAATGCTTTCTAGAGGATAATGCCATCTTAGAGCTATTCCAGTCTGGCTTTAAACCTCTCCACAGCACTGAAACTGCTCTACTCAAGGTTTTTAACGACATTCTCCTATTCACAGACGCTGGTGATTCTGTGCTCCTTCTCTTACTGGACCTTACATCTGCCTTTGATACAATCGACCACGAGATCCTCATTGCGAGGTTAGAGCAGTGGGTGGGCATCACTGGGTCAGCCCTCGAATGGTTTAGATCTTACCTCGCTGACAGGTCCTTTTGTGTCTCCATCAAAGATTTTAGTTCAGCCTCGGCAGCACTTAAATGGGGGGTACCGCAAGGGTCCATCCTTGGTCCTCTTTTATTTTCTTGATACCTGCTGCCACTAGGTGCTATTTTCAGGAAACGTAACATACCTTTTCATTTCTACGCCGACGACTGCCAAATCTACTTCCCCCTCAGACTCAACGGTACTCGCTCTATTCAACTGTTACTGGACTGCCTGGCTGACATCAGAGATTGGATGGCTTTAAATTTCTTGAGTTTCAATGAGAAGAAATCTGAAGTTATGCTGTTTCCTCCCAATGACACAATCACCAACCACTGCATCGACCTATCCGTTCTGTCACCGTTAGTGAAACAAAGAGTCACTAATCTAGGAGTGATACTTGATCCTTCTCTGAAACTCAACAATCATGTAAATATGATTGTTAAATCCTGCTTTTTCCAGCTGAGGCGACTGTCTAAGCTGAAGCCCATATTGTCCAAAAATAACCTGGAGACAGTAATTCATGCATTCATTACATCCAGGCTCGACTATTGCAACTCACTCCTTTTTGGTATCAGTCAGACCTCCATAGCTAGACTCCAACTGGTCCAAAATGCAGCAGCCCGGTTTTTGACCAGCACAAGCAAAAGAGAGCACATTACACCTGTTTTGGCCTCCCTACACTGGCTTCCGGTTCACCTTCGAATCAAATTCAAAATAGTCTTGTATGTCTATAAATCACTAAACAGCTCTGCCCCCTCCTATCTTACTGATCTGCTCCAGCCGTATGTCCCACCACGTTCTCTCAGATCAGCAGACCAGTTGCTCCTAACAGTCCCAGGAACCCGTCTCAAGCGCAGAGGTGACAGGGCCTTCTCTGTATCAGGCCCAAGACTTTGGAATGAGTTACCTCTGCTCGTTAGAGAGGCCCCCTCCCTCACAGTTTTTAAATCTCGCTTAAAAACACACTTTTATTCCCTGGCTTTCAGCACTGTGTGATCTGTGCTGAGTCTGTGTGCATCACACTGTGTTGGTCATGTTGCAGTTGTTGTTGTTATCCATTATTGTTTTTGTTGGTTTCTACTTTTTGGTGTCCTGTTATGTAATCTGTTGCTGTGTGCTTGTTCTGTTTGTCCCTGTACAGCACTTTGGTGTGCTTTGTCACTGTTTAAAGTGCTTTATAAATAAATTAGTATGGTATGGTATTAGCGATGACTTGAGGAGCGTATCTTTTAGTATCTTGAAGCTATACAAAAACAATAATATCAAAGCCGTGGTCAAATGCAGAAGTGCAGGTGTTGTTGTGCTTGGTGGCTGACGAAAAAAGTCAAAGCGAGCTAGATGGAGGATTGGAGTGTGGTTTGGACACGGTTACTGCTCTACTTGAATCATTTATAGAGGATGGTGAGTGTTTTCTAACTTTAAACATATTTTAAGTTACTCATCCCATCGGTTCTGAACATATTTTTAACTAACAAAAGAGGCCGACGCCATAATAGGACAACGTCGGTGCTACGATGCTAAGCTAAGTTGCATAAACGCTAACTGTCCTCCGGTCCCGTTTCTCATTGTATTTTATCCAGAATGTATTTCAGCGCGTGACGGTTCGTCTCTAAACTCCACATTAAACCCTCCAAGCCTCCCGGCTCTGCTCCATCAGAGGAGTCTGCACCTGACAGAGCTCCATCAGAGGAGTCTACACCTGACAGAGCTCCATCACAGCCCAGCTGCACCTCACAGAGCAGCACAACGCTGCAGCTTCTGTGCTCGGTAAGAACAGATGCAACATGTTCCACATCACTTTATTTGTGCCGATAAGGACTTGATTTATTTTATTTTTAAAGTAAAAAAATAAAATGTTGAATAAATACTGAATTGGGATGAAATTATGTACTCAGGGTCCCAGTTACAGACAACAAAATGTAAAAGATAAACTGTAATAAGATCTAAGATATGAATGAAAAATGTCAACTAAAAAACATCTACTAATAAAACACTAAGCACTAATAGCAGTAAACAATCAAAACAATACGTCAAACAGCAACATGAACTTGAGTTTGTGCAGCCTCATGAATATATAACACTATGAAGAATCACATCATGTTGCTGCTGATCAGTTTCATGTTGCTGCTGATCAGTTTCATGTTGCTGCTGATCAGTTTCATGTTGCTGCTGATCAGTTTCATGTTGCTGCTGATCTGTTTCATGTTGCTGTGTTCATGCATGCTCATCTGTTCACACAGACTCATGTCCGTGCTGCTGTTCGGTGTATTGTGTTTATTGTTTTTATGCTATTAGAGCTTATCATATTTTTAGTTGATGTTTTTCTTGGTTCATATCTTAGATCTTATTACAGTTTATCTTTTACATTTTGTTGGATGTAACTGGGACCCTGTGAACATAATTTTGATCCACCACATGTACCACATGTGGTGCGAATGGCTAGAATATCTGTATAATACTTTCTGATTCATATATCCATTATTATTATTTTCATTATTTTTAAATCAATTTATTTTTCATTTTCTTATTTGATCAGTTTATTATTATTAATATATCTATTATAGCTGTTAGCAGCACCTTTCTTTGTTTCATGCATTTATTCAAAAACAGTATGTAGCTTGAATTAACCACCTGTTTCTTCTTTCTAGTGAAGAGAAAGAGAAAAGAGTCCAGTAAAGAAAAGTCTTCTTTCATCACTGAATGAACATGAAGAACTGAAGCGGACACAGCAGGAACAACACTTGTGTCTTCTTCTGGATGAAGCCCGTGAGACGAGGGACACACAGATACACAATCATTAGTTGGA
>NC_056519.1:31837760-31844981 GCF_014905685.2 Nematolebias whitei
CTGCAGTCAACCTACTTCACATATGGGGAGCAATATTATAGGCAGAAACATGGGTGTGCTATGGGGTCTCCAGTTTCTCCTATTGTTGCCAACCTGTACATGGAGGAGGTAGAAAAGAGAGCCTTGGCGTCCTTTTCAGGGACACCACCAAGTCATTGGTTCAGGTATGTTGACGACACCTGGGTTAAAATCAAATCTCAGGAAGTCCAACATTTTACTGACCACATCAACTCTGTGGATAAATACATCAAGTTCACATGAGAAGATGTAAAAAATGGCAGGTTGGCTTTCTTGGACTGTGAGGTCTCAGTCTCTGATAGAGGACATTTGCAAACTGAGGTGTACCACAAACCCACCCACACAGACCAGTATTTGCAGTTTGACTCCCATCACCCTTTGGAGCACAAGTTAGGAGTCATCAGGACTCTGTACCACAGAGCAGACAGCGTCCTCACCAACTAAGGAGCCAGGCAGAAGGAGAAATCCCACACAAGACAGGCTCTAGAGCAATGTGGATATCCTAACTGGGCCTTCCTGAAAGCAGAGAAGAAACCCAAACAGGACTCCAGTCAGCCATCAGGTGAAAAGGAGGAACCCAGACCCAGACCAGTGGTCATTCCGTACATTGAGGGAGTATCAGAGAAACTGACATTTATTTTCTAAACACAACGTCCCAGTGGCTTTTAAACCCCAAAATACATTACGGCAAAGACTGGTTCATCCCAAAGATCCAGTCCCCCGGCACAAACAGAGTAATGTTGTGTATGCTGTTCAGTGTCAGGAGGGCTGTGATCAGTCTTACATCGGGGAAACTAAACAGCCACTGGCCAAAAGGATGGCCCAGCACAGAAGATCAACATCATCAGGCCAGGACTCTGCGGTCTACACTCATCTCCAGGCCAGCGGTCACTCTTTCACGGATGAAGATGTTCACATCCTGGATAGAGAGGAACGATGGTTTGAGAGAGGAGTAAAGGAGGCCATCTTTGTGAAAAGAAACCGTCCATCATTAAACAGGGGTGGAGGCCTCTGGGCTCAACTGTCTCCCTCTTACAATGCTGTTATTGCTAGTATCACTCAGTCCCCTGTGAATAGTAAACAGCCATCAGGTGCTAATGATCCATTGTTAGGCTGATGGTCCTTCTTGACCATGTGAGCAGCTGGTTTTGGTTGTCAGCAGCAAACTGGTTGATCCACTTTGAGAAGGTGCTATTTAAGAGACTGAGCTGAATACAGCACCTCAGACTGAGGAAGTCTCTCGGATGAAAGACGAAACGTTTCTACAATTTTTTTGTTTTATTTTGTTTTTTTGAATGTCCAGAGGACCAGATTTAACTTTTTAAGACAGGAAAAGCTTAAAAACAGCAGTCAAAAGGCCATACTGACTGTCTTTTAGGATGGAACAAAAGGCTCCAAAAAAAAACCCCAGCTAATAGTAGCACAAGCCAAATACTGTCTGGTCAAGGCTCAGGTTAACAATAACCACCTGCAGTTGTTGAAATACAGGATGCCGGTAATTTTTTTTTTACAACTGTTAGTGAAAGACTATGAAGAGGAAAACAGAGGGGGAAGAGGAAACATGTCAGGAGAAAAGGAAAGTCAATAGTTTACGACTGTGGGTAGCAACTCTAAATGTAGGCACAGTGACAGGGAAAAGTAGAGTCAAACTTCTATATATCTAACATCTGTGATGAGAACAGGGAACAGGTGGAAGAGAACTTGGAGAGGTTGAGGTATGCACTTGAAAGAAGAGGAATGAAAGTCAGTCGTAGTAAGACAAAGTTCATGTGTGAATGAGAGTGAGGAGGTGGAACAGTGAGGCTACAAGGAGCAGAGGTCACAAAGGTGCAGGACTTCAAGTACTTGGGGTCCACTGTCCAGGAAAATGGGGAGTGTGGTAAAGAGGTGAAGAAGAGAGTCCAGGTAGGATGGAGTGGATGGAGAAAAGTTTCAGGAGTGATTTGTGAGAAAAGGGTGTCAGCAAAGGTCAAAGGAAAAGTTTACAACCAACTATGTTGTATGGTCTGGAGACAGAGACATGGACAAAAAGACAGGAGACAGAACTGGAATTGATAGAAATGAAGATGTTGAGGTTCTTCATGGGATGGACAAATCAGATGGACACATCAAGTGGACAGTTTTTCAGCGCTGGTGTGCAGAGAAAGGCGTGGAGGCCATCTCATGGCCACTAGGTGGCATGCTGTCCTTTCTGTAGCAGCTGATGGACAGAGATCTAGCATTCAGCAGAATTAAAACTTATGCTGCAGCTATTTCTTCCTATCACGAGGGCTTTGGTGATAAAACAGTTCTTAATCACCCACTGATGAAGCGTTTTCTGAAAGGTGTACAGAGACACAGACACATGTCCACTAGCTCCACGGTGGGACTTAATGATGGTCCTGCAAACTTTGATCAAAGCTCCTTTTGAGCCTTTAGATCAGGTTTCACTTAAATTTCTGTAATTAGAAACAGCCCTGCTGTTAGTTCTGACGTCGGCAAAGAGTGAGTGTTTGTTTGCTCTCTCTGTTGCTCCCTCGTGTCTCAGAATTCTAGCTGACGGCAGTTCAGCTGTACTGCATTTTAACCCTGCTCTGAAAAACATCACAAGCTCATTCAGATCGAGAGTGATAACCTTAGATGGGTTTTATCCTCTTCCTCATAATTCTGAGGAGGAAGCAACATCTCACCTCCTTCTGTCCCATGCGCGCATTTTCCATGTTACGTGGTGCACACGGCCGCACTGCGTTGTTTTCAGCGTATGTTCGTGCATTACTGGAACAGCCCTTCAGGGCGTCCTCTACCCACCCAGCGCCTCTCACACTGGTTGTGTGAGGCTATTTCTGAAGCTTACAGTTCATCTGGACTGGATCCTCCAGAGAATCTCAGTGCATCCCACCAGAGGGTTTTCATCCTCCATGGCTCTGCATGGAGGGATGACAGTGGAGGATATTTGTATGGTGGCTGCCTGGTCATCGCCATGTTCACTTATTTGTTTTTATCTAGGTGATGTTTCTACTTTCTCCATGACCCATTCTGTTCTCAGGGTTCTGACAGAATGATTATTTGTTTCATGGAGCCTCACGTTTGAGTTCACACCTGCCTGCATGCAGTCGCAGTGTGATATATTTATTATCAGCCACAAGTTCATGACTGCTGATTTTATTGTTATTAACCGGTTCATCCTGAGGAGCTGTTGGTCTGCTCTATTCATCGTTACACTGTTACAATTCGTATCCTCCGTTGTTCCTATTCACAGCAGCAGGTCTGCTATCTCAGCCTTTTTCCTCACCAGAGATCTTCTCCGATGCGCTCCTGCGCATAGAGCACGCAATTACGCAGCGCGTAATTACGCACACAGAAGGCTGAGTGATGAAATGTTTTTTTTGTGCAAGCAGGTGCTTCATGTTGTGTCTGAGTGGATCCAGTGAGGCATAGACAACATCCTGCTTCACCTTTAACCCACTAGCGATAGCCTTAAAGGGCCAAACCTATACGAAATAGAACGTTGGTTACGTACTGTAACCCCAGATTCTATGAGTATAGGCACAGCCCTTGAAGCTCTGGGCCTCACTGGTTCCTAAACGGCTGAAGAAAAAAGCTATTTGGAGCCGATTACCCGATCTCACCGTAATTTATACAGACTGGGGGTGAGGCCCACGCAGTAGGTGGGTGTAGACTAAAGTTTTCAGTGCTCGCACGTAGGAATAAACCCACTAGTGATAGCCTTAAAGGGCTGCACCTATACTCATAGAATCTGAGGTTACAGTACGTAACCAACATTTTATCAGCATTTAAAATCAGGTTAAGTTTTTGTAAATGAGACTGAGCAATGTTAAAATCATGCTGTAAAAACTCAAAGCTTGCATAAGCAAAGGTGAGCAGCAAGAAATAACAGTGTTGTTTGCATAGAATTTGATAAATTATTACAACAATCATTGATGTGAATTAAAAAAAAAACCTGGTCCAAAGACAGAACCTTGGGGCACCCCTTTGGACTGCCAGATGTTTAGTAATGTTTCCTGATGCATGCTCAATAATCCAGGTAAAAAATCCAAAAAAGTTCAATCTGGTGCTCTGGACGTTCAAAAAACCAAAAAACAAAACAAAACAAATAAAATGTAGAAACGTTTCGTCTCTCATCCAAAAGACTTCCTCAGTCTGAGGTGCTGTTTTCAGCTCAGTCTTATAAATAGCACCTTCTCAGAGTGGATCAAGCAGTTTGCTGCTGACAACCAGAGGACTGTCCAGAGGACCAGACTTAAAACTTTTTGAGTTTAGTAATGTTATTATAAAGGTTTGACCAAAACGCCATTAACTGTCACTTCTCATCATAAGATACTGATAGTCTAAGAGTCCAGCATGAAGGGTGGCAGGTGATCAAAATCTCTATCTATGAGAAAATATTTAGCAATTTATTTTATTGTTGCAGATGTCTGCTACACTGTTCTACACATTTCCTCACTGAGTCACACATTTTGAGTTGTTTTTTTTAGATGTTTCTCTAAAACACTGTAAGAGTAGCAAATGAAGTTGTGGTGAAAATGAAATAAAAACAGGTGAACACTTCAGTACTAATGTCAGGATTTTCAACACATTTACCTTTACCTGTGCAAAATAGGTCTGTTTTGTTGAAATGTTCATTCAGACAATTTATTTGTAAAACAACAAAACAATCATTTTAGAAAATCAAACAGAACCATGTAAACAACATGTTTTTTCTGTTCTAGAAGTTATTTATTAAAATGATTTTAGTCCTCCTACTGGTTCCAGTTTCCCTTTAATCTCTTAATATAACCTTGTTATAACAAAAAGGTTCTGCCTCATGTTTTGTTACAAAATAATCTTTAATTTGACCTACATGGGCTGTTTGCCTAACTCTAAATTGTTCCTAGGTGACAGCGTGAATGTTTGTCTCTGTTTGTTCCTGCGATGGACTGGAGACATGTCCAGGTGTCCCCCGTCTCTTGCATAGTGACATGCAACAGTGACCTCTGTGACCCGGAAAGGAAGAAGCAGGAAAGATAATGGATGTTTGCATCAAGTGTGCAACAAGTTTCGCAGCTTGTGTCGTTTTGCTTCCTCACCTGAACAAAAGAAAAAACCCATAAATTTCCAGGACGACTCCGACAATGGGCCACCCAATGAGCACCACAAACACGCCCCCAAGGAAGAACCCGGTGGCTTTCATCTTGTGCTTCTGAAAGAAGAAACGGAAAGTCCTCTCCAGTCCAATGACAAAGGCCAGTCCAGCTACGAACAGGATCTAGAGAGGAAGAGGAGGGTGGTGCAGAGTCACTGTCAGAAATCACATCGTCTGCATATGACACACTTCAGTCTACAGCCTCGAGGCACTTCTGGTTTGATGTTACAGGTTCTGCACACATCAAGTAGCAGATTCTCTACCAGTCTGTTATATTTTAAATCCTCCCAGTCTTAGTGTGGCTGGAAGGGGACAGTTGGTGGAGTCATTTTCAGGTCTCTCCAGAGATGACTGACAGGGTCCAGGTGAGGACTCAGGCTGGTCCACCTCAGCAGCTTCATACAGCAATCTCTAAGCCACGCCTGTGCTGTCTTCTCCGTGCGCTTTGGTTTATCATCATGTAGGTATGAGAACCTCTGGTCCAGCTTGAGGTCCTGATATCCCAGTATAACCCTGACCAGTCCCTGCGGCTGACACTGCCATCACTATGCTGTGGAGACGTTGGTGCTGGGCTCGTTTCCTCCAGATATCATGTTTCACACGGAGTCGAAATAGTTCAGTCTTGGTTTCAGGTACGGCTCCTCACAGTCTGAGAGTTCTTCAAGCAGCTCGCAGGAGCTTTGCTCTCAGGAGAAGTTTCCATGGAGCCACTCTGTCATAAAGGCCAGATCAGTGACAAGCAGCACTGGTTCTGGTCTCCTCTTTCACCAGGAGCGTTCTCCCTGGATTTATCTGTGTGGTGGAGTATCAGCTCCTAGAAGATCCTCTTGGATCCAGATTTATTCCATGTGAGAATAAAACTGTGAGAAACCTTGACAGCAGCAGAAAGACTTTCACAGCCGTCCTCAGATCTGTTCTTGCAACAAACCTGTTTCTGAGCTCTACAGGTTCTGCTGTGGATCACTCCCACTGCTACCATCATGCTCCGCTGTGGAGATGGTGCTGGCACTTGTTTTGCCCTCGTGGTTTGGATTTGGCTCCGTCAGCTAGGAAGCCTTCAACAGAGCGGTGTGCGTCTTTAATCAGGTCCAATAAGGTTTTTTAACTAAAGGAGGACTCCAGTCAAAATGTAGAAACATCTCAGCAGAAAATATGAAAATCGAAGCATCTGAGATTCATTTATGTTGTAAGAAGTCACAATATGTACAAAACTGATTGTCAAAATGTTTTAACATGGAATAATCTATAAAATTATAATTGCTGTTGACATTAAAGTGAGATATTAAGATAAACAACTGAGTTTGGACAGTGGCTGAAACATGAAGTAAATGAAACAGTTAAAGGGCTCTGAGCTTTCTGAGCACGAGCTGCAGCTCAGCACTGGTTTTCTTTAGGACTGCACCGTCTCTCACATGGCTGTGGAGAAACGTTGTTTCTCAGTAATACTTCACTTCACTGAGCTTTACACACACTGCTTTCTGCTCATGGGCAGCACGGTGACACAGTTGAAGAGCTGCTGCCTCTCAGCGAGCAGGTCGCTGGTTCAAATCCTGGCCAGGGGCCTTTCTGGCTGGAGTTTGCATGTTCTCTCCGTGCATGTGTGGGTTTTCTCCGGGTGCTCCAGTTTCCTCCCACAGCCCAAAACCATGTATGTTAGACTGATGGTAACTCTAAATTGTCTCTAGGTGAGAGAGAGACTGAATGTTTGTTTGTCTCTATGTGTCCCTGTGATGGACTGGAGACATGTCCAGGTGTCCCTGTGATGGACTGGAGACATGTCCAGGTGTCCCTGTGATTGACTGGAGACCTGTCCAGGGTGTCCCTGTGATGGACTGGAGACATGTCCAGGTGTCCCTGTGATTGACTGGAGACCTGTCCAGGGTGTCCCCCACCTCTCATATGTGACTGCTGGACATGGGCACCAGGGAACCCCATGACCAGCAAATAAGAAGCAGGTAAAGATGATGGATGGATGGATTGATGGGTGGATGGATGGATGGGTGGGTGGATAGATGGGTGGATGGATGGATGGGTGGATGGATGGGCGGGTGTATGGATGGATGGGTGGGTGGATGGATGGA
>NC_056519.1:31845081-31858829 GCF_014905685.2 Nematolebias whitei
CCTTCCTGAAAGCAGAGAAGAAACCCAAACAGGACTCCAGTCAGCCAACAGGTGAAAAGGAGGAACCCAGACCCAGACCAGTGGTCATTCCAGATGTTGAGGGAGTATCAGAGAAACTGAGACGTTTATTTTCTAAACATAATGTCCCAGTGGCTTTTAAACCCCAAAATACATTACGGCAAAGACTGGTTCATCCCAAAGATCCAGTCCCCCGGCACAAACAGAGTAATATTGTGAATGTTGTTCAGTGTCAGGAGGGTGATCAGTCTTACTTCAGGAAAACTAAACAGCCACTGGCCAAAAGGATGGCCCAGCACAGAAGATCAACATCATCAAGCCAGGACTCTGCGGTCTACACTCATCTCCAGGCCAGCGGTCACTCTTTCAGGGATGAAGATGTTCACATCCTGGACAGAGAGGAACGATGGTTTGAGAGAGGAGTAAAGGAGGCCATCTTTGTGAAAAGAAACCGTCCATCATTAAACAGGGGTGGAGGCCTCCAGGTTCAACTGTCCCCCTCTTACAATGCTGTTATTGCTAGTATCGCTCAGCCCTCTGTGAACAGTAAACAGCCATGAGGTGCTAATGATCCATTGTTAGGCTGATGGTCCTTCTTGAGCATGTGATCAGCTGGTTCTGGTTGTCAGCAGCAAAACTGGTTGATCCACTCTGAGAAGGTGCTATTTAAGAGACTGAGCTGAATACGGCTCCTCGGACTGAGGAGGTCTCTCGGATGAGAGACGAAACGTTTCTACATTTTTTTGTTGATTTGCTTTGTTTTGTTTTTTTTGAATGTCCAGAGGACCAGATTTAACTTTTTTAGATTTTTCTACTTGGATTATTGAGCATGCATCAGGAGATGTTGCTAACAGATGTCGTTGACTCCAGATGTTAAAGCTGAAGTGTTGAACATCACTCTTACAGTCAGCACTCTGAATAAACGTTAGGGATGACTCTTGGCAGTATTTTTTCTAAAATGATGGTGTTACAGCCATTTCTTTTTTCTAAGGTTGCTTTGCTGTGTCACGTTGACACCAACAGGTAACCAGTTGTTGGTGTACATTCAGTTATTACTTTCTAAAACGTTTTTAGTCTAAATCTCTGGCATTAAAGGCGGCAGGAATGATGGGCCTTTATTTTGAATATAGCTTGGTTTTAGAGTTATAATAATCTATGTGCTGCTGAAGGTCCCGTTGTCCTTTGTTTTTCTGCACAAATGTCAGATGTTCTGCTCCTGACACGGTTTGTCGTCCTGTCTTCACCTACAGGGGGTTCTTCCCAGTCGTCGTAGGTTTCATCAGAAGAATACCAGTGCTTGGCTCGATCCTGAACCTGCCTTTCATCAGTGCAGTGAGTGTGACTCAGTGATGGCTCTGCATGTAGCATGACTCTACGACTGATCATTAAACACTGATCAAACACCTTGCTCACAACAGATTGATTAATCTGGCACAACACTTCAGGCTATCAGCGATCACAGCTACAGGCTGAACCAGTTCAGGAGTTACAGATGGGATTAGGATTGGCTGTGTTCAGATTACACTTATCCATGTTTTGCTGCTCCTGTTGTGCTGTTTGAGGTGATGAAGTCTCTGTCTGTTCTGACTCTTTCTAAAGCCATCCTAAGGCTCTGAAGACAGTCGGCAGCAGCGGTCAGTCGCTGCCACTTTCCTTGCATGATGTCATCAGAGGACCAAACCTTTGCACCTCCTCATCATGGACATGAATCAGAGAATCACCAATAGTTTTCATCTTTGAGTTTACTTTTTAAAATCATTTCTTGAGCCACTTCTCTTTGCTGTACATTTAGAGACAGAACTTCGGCTGCTTCTCAGTTTTTGTTGCTACTGGTTTTCAGAGGAACTTCAGCCTCTGACCTCCTAAACTCCAGGGATAAGCCGATGTTGCATACACTGAGAACAGAACCAATACTGACTCAAAATGTTTACACTCAGTGAAAGTGCATTGTGAGTGCTTAGAGCTTGGTTAGTTTGCTGAAATATATATGCAGAAGAAGCTCAAAATTAATTAAAGTGTCAGGGTTAGAATATTTTGAAGAACTGAAGTTTTAGCAGAATACTGAAAACCTGCTAAATCTGTTGAATAACTTGAATTTGAAAAGAATGTAAATAAGGAAGCCTAGGGAGAGAAAAGACATAAAGGTTCATTTACAGAACAGTTTAGTGAAATAGCAGCAAAGACCAGTCCATCGTTATGCTGCGTCTGACTGTACATAAACCACAGAAGGAGCCACGTCCTGCGTGGACGTGAGCTTTTAGAAATTAAAGAGAGCATCAGGAACCAAAAGAGGCATGAGGCAAAACTTGCAAAAGTGGAGTGCATCTCATTAATGGACATTGACATTAAAATATTTATTTAAAAAAACAGCATTAAATGAGCATCAAAAAGCTTTAAGTTTGAGTTAAATTTGCTTAGCTGATATCTGCAGAAACCCTGGTCATACGCTCTGATCAACTGGACTCTGTGAGCAGCACAAACAGCACTCTTTCTACCATCATTACTGTTGTTCACCTACTTGTGCAGAAAAACAACTGACTGCAGCCGTCCCTGGTGCACAGAGAGTTTCACACTAATGCTGGGCGTTTCCAGAAACACTCTCTCTGACCTGGATTCAAACAGATTCAATGTCAGAAAAAAGGCTGCTGTTGACTAAACGTGGCCCTAGATGTCTGCACACAAGATCCTCCTTGCAGGGAGGAGCGCAGCAGTGTTTTATTTGATGGGCAAATATCATTTAAGTCCAACAAAGATAAATTCAATTCAGTTTTTTTATATAGCGCCAAATCACAACAAAGTTGTCTCAGGGCACTTTACAGAAACATTCACATAAAAGCCAGTAAAGTTCTCTATCTAAGGAATCCAGCAGACAAGTTGAATCTTGGCTTCGTTGCAGTCTCCCATCCTGAGCAAGCACAGTGACAACAGTGGAAATAAAAACTCCCTTTTAAAAGGAAGAAACCTCCAGCAGAACCAGCTCAGGACAAGCGGCCATCTGCTTTGACCGGCTGGTTTGAGAGGAGACAGGAAGGAGAGACTGACAAACACAGAATGGTAGGTCCAGGTATAGGTCCAAGTCCAGATATAGGTCCAGGTCCAGATATAGGTCCAGGTGTGTCTGAAAGCATAGGCGTCGCAACCATTATCTCTTTATCATTATCTCTTTCTTCATGAACGAATCCATTCCACTTGATTAATAGGAGAATACTCAAACCACTGAAACTCCACTCCAGGTTTTCCTGGTTACCTCCAACTCTAAACACAGCTGCCTGTTGCCCTGAGGAACTCCATGACTAACTTTGGTGTATGAAGAAGATTTATTTACATTTACAAATTGGAATCTATCAGATAGATATGATTTAAACCATTTTAGAGCTGTTCCTGTAATTCCAACATCATATTCAAGCCTCTGTAGTAAAATATTGTGATCAACTGTATCAAAAGCAGCACTGAGGTCTAACAGGACCAGTAGAGACACAAGTCCATTTTCTGAGGCCATGAGAACATCATTAGTGACTTTTACTAGTGCTGTTTCTGTGCTATGATGAGCTCTAAACCCTGACTGAAACTCTTCAAACAGATTATTTCTTTGTAGATGTTCACACAACTGACCTGCAACTATTTTCTCTAGAATTTTTGAGATGAAAGTTAGATTAGATATAGATCTATAGTTGGCCAGAATTTCTGAATCAAGATCAGACTTCTTAAGTAAAGGTTTAATTACAGCAACCTTAAAGTTCTGTGGTACATAACCATCCATTAAAGACAAATTAAGTAGATCCAAAATGTGGACATTAATTAGTGGAAATACCTCTTTAAACAGTCTGGTTGGGATGGGATCTAGCAGGCATGTGGATGGTTTGGATGAGGTTATTATTTTTGACAATTCAGAGCTCAACAGGACAAAAACTGTCCAAACATAAATCAGGCTCTGGTGAAATTTTTAAAGTTGCCTCATATGACAGGGGACTAGAGATAGTAGAAGGAAGGATGGTTTGAATTTTCTCTCTAATTGAAATAATTTTATTTATAAAGAATCTCATGAAGTCGTCACTACTTATAGTTGTAGGGATACATGTTTCAACAGAAATGGGACTTTTAATTAATCTAGCAATAGTATTAACCAGAAACCTAGGATTATTTTTATTCTCCTCCTATTAAAGATGAGTAATATAAAGTTTTAGCTTTACAGAGAGCTTTTTTAAATGTTAGCAGACTATCTTTCCAATTCTTCAACATTAGTAGAGCGCCATTTTCTCTCCTGGTTTCTAGATGCCTGCTTTAAAGTACGTAACTCAGAATTGAACCAAGGAGCCAGTTTCCTCTGATTGATTACTTTCTTTTTCAGTGGAACAATTTTATCAAGTGAAGTTTGCATTGAAGTTGTAAGATGATCAACTAGATGATCTAAGTCTCTGTTCTCTGATGCATTACTCTGCAAGACAGAGGAAACATTGATGGAAGAGATTGTTTAAATTTGATCAAGTCAAGTCAACTTTATTTATAGAGCACATTTAAAACAGAACCTGTTATCAAAGTGCTTAACAACACAACAATCAATGAGTAAAATTAAAGAGAAAAAAAAAAAAAATATATATATATATATATATACACAATACACTAATAATAATAACTGAAGAATTAATAAAAAGCATTTAAATCATAGGATCACAGATTAAAAAACACTAGATCAATTTACACTGTGTGAAATGCCTGAGAGAACAGATGTGTTTTAAGCAGGGATTTGAAGTGAGGAATGGAGGTGGCCTGCCTGATGTTGGGGGGAAGGTTGTTCCAGAGTTTGGGGCCCATGACTGAAAAAGCCCGATCTCCTCTGAGCTTCAGTCTTGTTTTTGGAACAGCCAAAAGCAGCTGATCAGATGATCTCGGGGCCCGAGAGGGAACGTAAGGTTCCAGAAGCTCGGAGAGGTAAAGGGGTGCGAGGACATGTAAGCATTTGAAGGTCAACAGAAGAGTTTTAAAAACAATCCTCGAACGAACAGGGAGCCAGTGAAGGGAGGACAGAACTGGAGTAATATGTTCAGACCTACGAGTTCCGGTTAAAAGCCGAGCAGCAGCATTCTGGACGAGCTAAAGATGTGAGATGGAGGCCTGGCTGATCCCAGCATAGAGTGCATTGCAATAGTCCAATCGGGTCGTGACAAAGGTGTGGACTAGTTTCTCAAGGTCGGGTCTGGACAATACTGGCTTGAGTTTAGCTACCTGTCTGAGTTGGAAGAAGCTTTTCTGCAGAACAGAGTTGATTTGTTTGTCAAACTTGAAGTCAGAGTCTAAAACCATGCTGAGATTTTTACCAGACTGCTTCAGATATGGCTGAAGAGAGTCCAGGTTGACAGGATCAGTGGTGGCAGTTGAGCTAGGGCTAAAGACAATGACTTCAGTCTTGTCATTGTTAAAACTTAAGAAATTTGAAGCCATCCAGGCCTTAATGTCGTCCAGACATTTTAACAGAGGGTGAATGGAGCAAACACTTGCTGGTTTCACAGGCAGGTAGATCTGGCAGTCATCCGCATAGCAGTGGAATGAAAGACCATGTTTCCTCAGGATGGACCCCAGTGCGAGCAAATAAAGTGAGAACAGAAGCGTTCCAAGAATCGAACCCTGTGGGACCTCACAAGAAAGAGGTAATGAGGCGGATACATTATTACCAACCTTGACACAGAAACTCCTGCCACTTAGGTATGAGCGGAACCATTCTAATGCAGCACCTGTGATCCCAACCCACTGTTCCAGCCATGATATAAGGATACTGTGGTCAACAGTATCAAAAGCAGCAGTAAGGTCCAGGAGCACAAGTACCACAAATTGACCAGAATCGTTTGATATCATAATGTCATTACAAACCCTTACTAATGCTGTTTCAGTGCTGTGGAGTTGCTTAAAACCAGATTGAAAAATCTCGAAGATTCTGTTCTCATTCAAAAACTTGTTTAATTGAATGAAAACTATTTTCTCCAGGATTTTGGACAGGAAGGGAAGTTTTGAGATTGGTCTGAAATTTGAGCAAGTCGAAGGGTCAAGTCCAGGTTTCTTAATTAACGGATGAACTACTGCATGTTTGAAAACATTGGGAACCACACTTGTCACAATACTACTATTTATAATAGTAAGAACAGAGGGTCCAATCGTGGGTAGAACTTGTTTGAAAAACGACGCAGGAATGGGGTCAGCGAGGGAACCGGATGGTTTCATCTGACCAACGACTTTGTTTGGAAATGGGAGTGAAATGGGTTCAAACTCTTGGCTAGAGCGGGGGATTTAGACTCATGAATAACAGAGGTTTGGAATGAAATGGGTTTGTGATCTGAAACGATAGCATCCCCAATTTCCAGATTAACCACAGATACACCATGAGTCAGCACTAAATCAAGTGTATGGCCCTGTTGATGAGTTGGACCAACAACATTTTGCACAAGGTTGAAAGATTGTAACAGATTTAGAAACTCCTGCACCAAAGGCTTGTCAGGACAGCAAACGTGTACATTAAAGTCTCCCAGAATCAAGACCCTGTCGTAATTGAGCAATATTCCAGTCAGAAAGTCAGAAAATTCACTTATGAAGTTTTTGTTGTACGAGGGTGGTCTGTAGATCAGGCTGCACAGTGTCGGGTTGGAGCGGCCCAGCTCAAAGTACAGCAGTTCAAAACTCTGAAATGTCACAGCCTATAGCTGTCTGCAGTTCCAGAGCTTTTTAAAAATTGTTAATAATCCACCACCCCTACCAGAAGTCCTTGGAGCATTAAAAAAGGCACAATCCACTGGCAAAAGTTCAGAAAAAACACTTAACTCACCAGGGACGAGCCAGGTCTCTGTAACAAACATGAAGTCCAGTTCATTGGAGCAGAAAAAGTCATTTAAGAGTAATGTTTTATTTGCCAGCGACCTCACATTCAGCAGAGCAATCTTTGAAGGACCAGTAGCTGAAGGAAAAGCTGTGCTCGGAGCACAGATCAGCTGTTTCAGATTTCTGGAGTTTGAACCGCGCCTCCATGGACCAGAGACGCCGCAGCTGTGTGCGCACATGCGGCGCGAGCCAGGCGCGACTACGGGGATCAGGCAGGACCCAGCAGGATCAGCGAAGCACCCAGACAGGCAAATATCCAGCAGATAGTCAGTAGGAGATGATGCAGCAGACAGTCCAGAGTTGGTTAAGTTCCACTGGAGACAGCCGAGACATACCAGGCCCGGCCACCTAGAGCGAGCTGGAGTTGAGTGGGTCAGCGAAGCATCCGGATGGACAGTTTAACGTCTGATGGTCAGCAGCAGGTGACGAGGCAGCAAAGAGCTTGATGCTGGCTTTAATCCTCACGAGACGGCCGGCACGTCTCCCACGGCACCT
This sequence comes from Nematolebias whitei, assembly GCF_014905685.2. NCBI lineage: Eukaryota > Metazoa > Chordata > Actinopteri > Cyprinodontiformes > Rivulidae > Nematolebias > Nematolebias whitei. The sequence goes on from NC_056519.1 coordinate 31,852,459, forward strand.
GGAACGATTTTTTCAGGCGGGCAGAAACGCCACGCGCTTCAGGTAAACGGGACATCAACAAGCAAAGGGGGTGGGGGTCCAGAGCCCTGATCAAAGTGGTCGAACAAGATGGGGTTTGCAGTAGATAACTGTATATTTAAAAGTTGATGGCGATCATAAACAAGAAATGAGTTGATGTCAGCGAAGAAAAATGACAAAAACAGAAAAAAGATGATCAAAACAGACAGATGTGAATGGCAAGCCACTAGCACCGGCTCCATCTTCCCGGAAGTCCCTGGGAGACTCTCTGGTTACAGCATTTTCTGATAAGCACCTGCTGAAATGAAATTTACTCTCAGTGACTGTGTACTCATTTAATGTAAACTCAAAGGTTATTAAAAAATGGCCGGACAGAATAGGATTTTGAGGAACTATTACCAAGTCCTTAATCTCTACACCATAGGTCAGAACTAAATCAAGAGTGTGATAAGAATGAGGAGATGTGCAGACGTTTTGGGTTAAACCAAATGAGTCTATTAAATTATTAAAGGCTATGCTTAAGCTATCACTCTCAACATCCACATGAATATTGAAATCACCCATTATGATGATTTTTTCAGTATTTAATAGTAAGTCAGTTAAGAATTCTGAGAATTCAGACAAAAACTGAGAGTAAGCACCTGGTGGACGATATATAACAACTAGTAAAAGTGGCTTTTCTGATTTCCATTTTGGATGAGAAAGACCGAGGGACAGCGATTCAAAAGAATCATAACTAATAACTGTGTGGGGACCAAACTTTTCCTTTGTGGCTCGATCACCACAGGTGCATGCATTACTTGCCTCCATTTCTAGTTTCCATATTTCATAGTGTTTCGCTTACCCGAGTGAGGTAGACACAGGACGCGTGCCACACCCTCACTGCAGCCTTCTCCTCCAAGGGGTCTAAAACTAATCCTAAGGCTCAGGTATTACCCGCAGCTGTTTCTTAGGACAGTTTTTAGTTTAAGGCTGTGTTGGGATGATTCACCCAGATTGTTAACAACCTCCTATCCGTGCACCACACCCAAAATCTCACCTCATGCCTCGCCCGACCTAGCAGCAGGAGTGGGGACGTTCGGCAGACGAGGAAACGCACGTTAACAGCTGTTCATCTCCTAATTTAGCATTGCAATTGTTATCCGATCTGGTTTTGTTTAGAATCTGGTGTAGTGAACCAGATGACCTGATGATCTGACCCTCATCTGACCCTGATGACCTCAAATCTACCAGATGGACAGAGACTGTTATTTTCATTGATCTGAATAAGTCTGAGCCATCTGATGACTTTCTTTCTTGAATTAATCAAGCAGAAAAGACAATCCTCTATAATCATTACTGTCTTACAAATGTTTTGATAATCAAATTGTGTTAGTTTCACTCAATGCTTACAGGTTGAAAAGAACTACTCATTTTTATTTTACATAAACAGTAAGTAATGATTTTTGTTCCTCATTCAAAGAAGAAATCACCTGAATATGCATTTCTTGATTTTCTGTCTGAAATGAGTCAAGTCGTAAGTATGTGAAAGGTTGGTTTTCGGTCAACTAAAATGTTTACCGAGAAAGATGTCATGTTTAAACTTTTTCAGAAGATTACCAAGAGTTGACTCCACGAAGTCTGCTCTCCTGCAATAATCTCTCTGTCAGTTGTTAAAACAATCTCATTCTCTGACCTTGGCTTAGATAACATCTTACGTCACAAAACCACTCCTCTTTCTGGTCCATCCACGAATCAGAAAGCTCTGAAGTAAACTCGGAAGTAAACTCATTTAAAATGTGACAACTTCCCGGTTCTGGCAGAGTGCAGTAGATTCCATGGAGTGCAGTCGGTTCCAAGAGATTCCAGAGTTAGAGTTATGGAGAGTTTTGGAGTTGGAGTCTGAGAAGATCTGAAAGAGTCTGAGAGCTGCTGACAATGAAGAGTCAGAGTTGCCGAGAATCCAGAGACGTTTTGGGATTATAATTCTGTTTTGAACTAACCACGCACGACTCTCCAAGGATTTTAGCTGTTCTCAACGGAGACGCTGATATCAGTCTGAAGGATTCTTACTGAGGTGATCTATCGTCAACAAGGTAACGGTTTCTTCTTCGACTAAAGTGTACCTGGGACAAGCTGAGATACCTGATGGGAGCGTGCAATTTCTGGTCAAACAGATTAAATTCCCTCACATATTCCTCTGTAAGATAAAATCTCCAGTTCATCTTAAACTCACCTCTCTCTCATAAATCAGTACAGATATTTTTAGAAATATCTGAAGCAAAGTCCTCAAATCACCGCCGAGTGATTTGAAGTTCATTATTTGTGAAACTGTCTGTTATTATTTTCATATTCTGCCAAATTAATGTAAATGTTTGATGTTAAACTTTGATTCTGAAAATAAATGACTCCATTCATTTGATGGGTCAAAGATAATAACGTCTCTCGTTCGCATTTCTGTTAAATTCAATGCACGGCATTACACAGTCAGAAAAATGAAGAACTCGTGAATATAGTATGCATAAATATATACCACATATATTTGTCATACAACTAGTGACACGTACCCACGTGACTCACTACACTGGGTATAAGATTCATGGATGTTGTTTTATAATCAAAGCTACCTGGACATTATGTAATTCAAATTACAAATTATGCTAAACATATAGCGTGAACACTAAAGTCCGATATCATCGACTCGGTTCTGGTCCACTCAGTGACCGGTGTGGAACTGTTAGACAAAGTGGTCCCGCTTGGCGTCAAATCTATCGACTCTTGTCCAAAATCCAGCCAGAATCCAGCTTTAACTTGTTGTTACGTTGTTGTTAGCTGAGCTTTTTAGCTCACAGGAAAAGAGCGTGCCGAGGCAGCACGCATGCACATTAGGTGAAGGTACAAAATTCACAGCGCCATCTAATGACCTGGCATGGTAACTACAGAGGATTCGGGAGGGTGGGGGGGGAATCCTCCGGATGTATGTAAACCCAAAATCCGACCGTGTCAACACAAATCTTTTCCTCTAATTAACATATGAAAAAACCTACGTTTCCCCCCATTGTGTCTGTGTAAATAGGGCCTAAGATATTGATCAGTTCTTTTAAAAGCTCCGGGTGGAAGAACCGGTTTTCCTTTCAGTAAAAGAATGTGATTTGGCGTAAGTGGTTCCAAATCGTTGGGGTCATCAGTTAAGCTTGTAATGGGACGGTCGTTCAGAATTGCTTCTACTTCACACAATAATGTTTGTAGCATCCAGCAGGAGGGTTGAAAATCCATTTGATTCCTTCCTGGCTTAACAACTGTTGCAGTTTGGGTTGGTCCAGAGAAGACAGTGCTTCACGAAGTTCTCTTTCTGCAGCAACAAAGTTTGTTCCATTATCAGATCTGATTGTAGAAACTTGTCCTCTCCTGCAGATGAATCTTCTTATTGCATTTATACAAGTATCAGTGTCAAGAGATTATGCCATTTCAAGATGAACCGCACGACTTTCAAAACAAGTAAAAAGTACTCCATAACGCTTTACAGTACTGTGTCCTCTCTTGATGTCAGTAGGTCCAAAGAAATCCACACCAACATTTGTGAAAGGTGGAAGATAAGGAAATGTTCTCTGGAGGCAGGTCAGCCATTTTCTGTTCTCCCGTTTTTCCTCTGTAACGTCTACAGATGTAACATCTTCCAATGACCTTCCTCACAGCACAGCTGGCCTTTGTGATCCAGTAAGTTCTAGGCAGTGATGAAAGCACATGATTACGCCCTCCATGACCAAGTGATTCATGAACATGACGAAAAATAAGAGTGGCTACATGCTGGTCCTTGGCTAAAATGAGAGGGTGTTTTACATTCTCAGGCCTAGCAGATTTGCTCAGATGTCCTCTAACTCTTGGTAAGCCATCATCACATACTGGGTCAAGATTGTAAATGACACTGTCATTCTTTATATGAGAATGACCAGATGTCAAGGCAGTCATTAGGCCCGAGCAGCGAAGCGCTGCGAAGGCCTATTGTAATCGCTCTGTTCAGGCCCGAGCTGCAATTTTTTCTGCCAAATTTATTGGCCTTGTGGGGGTCTTAACATATCCCTAAAGTCACCAAAATTGGTGGACGCATCAGGACTGGTGAAAAATTACGTATTTTAAGGGTGTGGCAAAAATAACAACAGAAACGGCTCAAGAGCACCACCTAGAAATTTTCAAAATACCCTCCGCAATAACCTTAGTTTGTCGTAGAAACATGAAATTTGGTACACTTGTCCAATTCCCCAAGATGTACAGAAAACCCTCTGGCACCAACGTTGTACGATAAACAGGAAGGCGGCCATTTTTGAATGCCGGCTCAATTTTCACACCTTTTGGGCTGTTTACAGCCTCCGCATTTGAACTCCTCCTCCTAGGGATTTCACTCAATCAGTTTCAAACTTGGCCATTTTGGTCAAAAGGCATGGAGGACGCAAAGTTATCTGAACGGTTCGTTTCTGAGCATGCTGAAGGGGCGGGGCCAGACCGAAAAGTTTGACATCTCGCCATGAAAAACGAAACGCTAATGGCTCCTACATGAAAACTGTCCGAGACATCAAACCTTCAGTGATTGATCCACATCTGGCCCCTGCAAGACTGAATGGTCAAATCATGACATAACTTAAGCCACACCCCCTGACAACAGGAAGTATAAAGTTTTACTTTGAACTATTCCTATCTGACCCTTGTTACCTGATCAGCATGATGGTGTGTCCAGTGACCGAAGACATGTTGGTGTAACTTGCTTTACAACACTGACAGTTTTGGGTGGAGCATGTAGGCGACACAGCGTGGCGAAGTAAGACGTAACGTTGTTGCCATATGTTTGGTTCTAAATTCCATAGTTTTGAACCGAGGTGCACCAAAATCAGTATGCTTGATCATTATCCACCCCTTGAACAGAAAGCCATGATAATTGGCCAGTAGCTTCTACAGCGCCCCCTAGAATATTTTAAAACCTGAGCCACAAGCCATTTTATGAACAATAATTCTGAAACTCGGTGAACATCTGTATCTTCTCAGGACCTATGAAAAAGTCTCTTGGAGCCCGGTCCAAAACTAACAGGAAGTCGGCCATTATGGGTCAAAGGGTCATTTTTGGGTGTTTCTAATTGCGAATTTTAACGAATTCCTCCTAGGAAATTTGAAGGATTTCCTTCAAACTTGGTTGGTATGCCCTTAAGACATTGGAGAATAAAAGTTATCTAAAGCTTGCGTTTTCGTATATGTTAAAGGGGCATGGCCAGGCCTCAATCCCACTGACTGAAACGGATTATCTCTTTCTCAGCTCTACAGAGATCATCTGCAGATAATTCCTGTTGTCGTAAAGTTGATTTGAATTTTTCCATTTCCCTAGTGATGTTATTAGGTTGATAGTTGACATTTGCAGAGCTTAGGTCCTTTCTTTTTTTTTTTGCAAAGGCTCAAAAGAAGTTCTTTCAATCTGATTATCCAGGCCACTGCGGTTTTTAGCCTTTTCCAACTGGAATAGTATGTGATTAGTTGATGTGTAGCAGAGTTTTCTCTGTTAACTGCATTTACTGTCACATTCTCTTTGAGTTCTGGGTCATTTTCAATGTTCACTTGCAGATGATGAATGGGCCACTGCTCTTCTGACTTGCACAAAAAACTTGGACCTTCAAGCCATCCTTTTTGGACCAAATGTTCAAGATTTTGGCCTCTTGTGACTAGATCCGCTGGATTTTGTCTTGATGGGATGAACCTCCAATTTGTAATGTCAGAACCTTCTTTGATTGTGTTGATTCTATTAGCTACAAATGTTTGGAGTCTTTTGTCGTCATTTTTTTAAATATTTCAGTACCGATGTACTGTCAGTCCAGTACTGTGACTCCTCCAATTTCAGTTGCTGTTCTGATCGAAGCATCTTGTCAACTTTAACAGCAAGAACTGCAACTGTCAGTTCTAGACGAGGGATTGTAATTGGCTTGAGAGGAGATATTTGAGACTTGCCAAGTATGAAGGCAATATGGATCCTGTTCATGTCATTTTTTAATCTTAGGTACGTAACTACGCCATATGCCTTTTCGCTGGCATCAGCAATATGATGCAACTGAGCAGAAATTACTGGACCAAAGTCCTCAGGGTTAAAACATCTTCTGATGACAAATCCTTTGGTTCCTTTAAGATCTTCCAACCAGTCATTCCATCTATGTTCAAAAATCTTGGGCATTGGATCATCCCAACCACTTTTAAGCTGAAAGGAGATCTTGAATCATTAGCTTTGCCACAAGTGTGAAAGGAGATACCAACCCCAAGGGATCGTAGACAGAGCCAACAATGGATAACATTGGATGGATGACTGAGAAAACAAACTTTGTGTTTTTGAAACCATTAGTGAA
>NC_056519.1:31858839-31877132 GCF_014905685.2 Nematolebias whitei
GCCTCTTGGATGAGGGGCGAAACGTTTCTTTTTAACAAAAAAAAAACGAAGTCCAGATGACATGATTCAACCTTTTTTGTTGTTAATGGATAACATTCCTCGTCTTGTTTGTAGCTTATCTTGCATGTTGAATTTTGAATCCGAAAGTGTCTGATTCAATGCACCAATGCAGACCCAGAGCCCGTTCGACTGGCAGTTTATCCCAGTCTAGATCCAAGTCTTCAACTGTTTTGGATCTGTGTTCTTCTGGAACATGTTGAAGCACATTGTGGTTGTTGCTTATTCACTTTTTGAGGTTAAAACTTCCTAATCTGCAGATTTCTGACAGACTGTTTATCATGGAAACTGCAACTTCTTCCTTGGGCAGACTTCAAGAGATTGTCTATATAGAAGTTTTTTTCAACTGTGTCTGTTACCTCAGTTGAAAAGTTATGCTGGTTATCGTCAACAATCTTTCTAAGAGCATAACATGCGCAGCTTGGAGACGAAACAGCACCAAATATGTACACCGTCATACGATAAGGTACTGGTTCCTGGTTTAAATCTCCACCTGGCCACCACAAAAATCTTAAAAAGTCCCAATGGTCATCTGCCACCCTGACTTAGTGGAACATTGCTTGTATGTCAGCCATGATGGCAATAGGTTCCTGTCTGAGCCTATTTAAGACTCCTAATAAAGTGCTTGACAAATTTGGTCCTTGTAGCAACTGATTGTTTAGAGAAACTCCTTTTAAACTCAGCATTACAGTCAAACACAACTCGTAAAGTTTTCTTTCGTGGATGAAACACTTCATGATGAGGCAGATACCAAACCCTGCCATCACATCTTTCAAGCTGATGTTCAGGTACCTTCATGGCATACATGAAATCATGCTTGTATTGATTCATTAATAATTCCTCCAGGGTGTTAACTTTGATGTGGTTCACAGAAACTGCAATGTGGCCACACTCACATTGGTTAGTCCTGTTTCCATGTAAAGGTCCATTAACAACCCAACCTAAAAGGGTTCTTACTGCATATGGACCTTCACCTCTGCTGTTGATCACCTCCCATGGTTCCATTAACCTTGATGCATTTGTTCCAATTAACAAATCAACGCTGGCATCAATGCGAGGAATTTGTATGTGTTTTAGGTGAGGAAGGTTTGAAATGTCCTCTTCAGGAATTATGTTGTTGCTAGACACTGGCATCCTCCTTTGAGTGAAAAGATTTGGAAGCTAAAAGAACTGATTATACAAGAGCCCAGATATTTCCAAGTCTTTTACAATGTAACTTGTCACTACTATTTTGACCCATAGTGTGCAAGTGGATCTTTGTCTTTTTTCCTGTGATTTTCAGTCTGTCCATAAAGTTTCAGAACAGAAACTGTCTGTACTCCCTGCATCAAGAAAGGCATAAGTCTGAATCATTCTGTCTCCCTTTGCACATTTAACTTTGACAGGTAAAATGGGAAGAAACCCATTACTGGCTCCAGCCCCTGGTTGACTACATGCAGAAATTACCTTTTCTTTCTTGTCATGGTTGGCATGCTCTGTTTTGTTCTCAGTCTGCTTAATGTGTAGGAGGCTGGGATGGTTTTGGTTGCATACATGAAAACCTCCAAGATGGCGCCGGTGTGTAGGGCTGCCCGTCTCTCGCTCTCTGCTTGTATTTTATTTTTGTTATTTTTACAATGGTTTGTGCAGTGTGCCGAGTCATATTTTCAGTATGATCGTCGGGCACTTTTGGAGCTCCGTACTTTTGCTGAAATTCCTGCGGAGTTTTTGAACAGCGGCCAGCACTCTCCCCCACCGGTCCTATCTGAGATTCCTGCGTTCCTTCTGCGTGACCCTGGCCTTTCTCCATGGAGGAAACGTCGCAGACGTCGTGGGAAGCGTGCAGGGATTTTGGTGAAACTGAGGCAAAGAGTAGATTATTCTTTCAGGACTCGCTCTGGATCTGATCATCTCCTCTCTGACCCGTGGTGCTCCCGGGGCCCGGCTGCTGGCCAGCTGCCCGCGTGCTCAGTCCATGGAAACACCTGGAGTTGTTTACCTGTGCGCCGCACCAGCAGACCAAGAGGAGCTGTTCTTCATAACCTGCGCCCGCTGGCGCGCGCGTCTACATCCACGGCTGTGCCTGTGTTGGACAATATCAGGATGTGTTTAATCAACGCAAGGTCTGTTTCCAACAAGACGTTTATCCTCAATGACTTTTTTAAAGATGAGGAGTTGGATTTTCTGTTCGTCACGGAATCTTGGATTTCTGATGGTGAGTCCAGCGCCTTGGTGGAATTACTACCACTGGACTGTCTGTGTTTCAATGCCCCGCAGCCATCAGGTCGGCGCGGGGGGGGGGATTATTAACAGTTTTTAAAGCAAACTTTGCCTGTAAACAATTGTCCATCCCGGTGTCCCGCGCCAGCTTCGAGCTGAGCGCCTTTGAACTTGGACACTCTCCTCCGGTCCTGTGTGCGCTCATCTACCGCCCACCTCGTTCTAAGGACTTCATAAATGAATTCTCTGACTTTTTGGCTGATATCACACAGAGATACACTCACTTTTTGTTTATTGGTGACTTTAATTTGCATGTGTGTTGTCAGGAGAAGCCCTTAGTGAAGGACTTTCTAGATTTATTGGACTCTTTTGGCTTAGCTCAGCAGGTGAGCGGCCCCACCCAAGAACATGGTCACACGCTGGACCTCGTTTTAACACGCGATGTCTCTGTTTCTAATTTGAAAATCGGTGACAATGTTTTTTCAGATCACATGCCTGTATTGTTTGACTTCACCCCCCCTTGTCCTACTGCTAAGACGCGCGTTCCTGCACGTACGCGTTCCATTAACCGTTTCACTGCTGCTCGTTATAATGAAGGTTTTAATTCTGAGAGGATCGAACAGTTCCCGGTGTCTCTTACCACTGAGGAGCTAACCTCTCAGTTCAACTCTGCCTGTTTAGATGTTCTGGACTGTGTTGCTCCCCTTAAGACCAGAAAAACGAAACTTAAATCAGAGCCTTGGCTGAATGACGTCACGCGAGCCGTTAGGCGGCAGTGTCACAGAGCTGAACGAAGGTGGAGGAAGGACAGGCTCCAGGTGTCTTTTCAAATGTTAAGGGAGAGTTGGCGTCACTATCAGAAAACCGTTAAAGCTGCCAAATGTAAATTCTTCTCTGATTTAATTGTCTCCAACTCCTACAACCCCCGAGTTCTCTTCTCCACCCTGAACTCAGTTCTACACCTCAGTGAGCCTTCACCTCTGGAAGCCTCAACTGAGCTGTGTGAAAACTTCCTCCATTTCTTTTTAGAAAAAGTGGCAAACACCCGGGGCAGCACGGTGGCGCAACTGGTAGAGCTGCTGCCTCTCAGCGAGCAGGTCCTTGGTTCAAACCCCGGTCCAGGGGCCTTTCTGGGTGGAGTTTGCATGTTCTCTCCGTGCATGCGTGGGTTTTCTCCGGGTACTCCGGTTTCCTCCCACAGACCAAAAACATGCATGTTAGACTGACTGGCAACTCTAAATTGTCCCTAGGTGTGAGTGGGAGAGTGAATGGTTGTTTGTCTCGTTTGTCTCTATGTGGCCCTGTGATGGACTTGCGACCTGTCCAGGGTGTACCCCGCCCCTCGCACAGTGATTGCTGGACATGGGCACCAGCGACCCCCGTGACCCAAAATGGAACAAACGGGTAAAGAAAATGGATGGATGGATGGATGGCAAACACCCGGGCACTCATTTCTCCACCAGCTCATGATCTGTCCATCCCATCTCAGTGTGTGGCTGTGTTTGACCACTTTGAGTCCATCTCTCTGTCCTCTCTGGAGCAGGTAATGTGCAGCATGAAACCATCTGGTTCCCCCTTTGATGTGGTCCCCCCTCGACTACTAAAGGAAGTTTTTCCTACCCTGGGTCCTTTTATCCTCGCTATTCTGAATAGCAGTTTATCCTCAGGTGTGGTGCCAAAGACTTTTAAACATGCTGCTGTCCAGCCCCTCCTGAAAAAACCTAACCTTGACCCCTCAGTCATGTCCAACTTCCGGCCTGTCTCCAGACTCCCATTCACCTCTAAACTACTGGAAAAAATTGTGAAGTCTCAGTTGAAACAGTTTTTGGGGGATCACGCTATCCTAGAGTTATTCCAATCTGGCTTCAAATCTCGCCATAGCACTGAAACTGCTCTACTGAAGGTTTTTAACGCATTTTCTTTTCCACAGACGCAGGTGATTCTGTGCTGTTGGTCCTATTGGACCTTACATCTGCTTTTGACACCATCGACCACAAGATCCTCATTTCTAGACTGGAGCAGTGGGTGGGCATCACAGGGTCAGCCCTTAAATGGTTTGGGTCCTACCTATCTGACAGAACCTTCTGTGTCAATATCAAAGATTCTAGTTCGGCATCGACAGCGCTCCAGTGGGGGGTACCGCAGGGGTCCATCCTCGGTCCCCTTCTCTTTTCTTTATACCTGCTGCCACTAGGTGCTATCTTCCGCAAACACGACATACCCTTTCATTTCTATGCCGATGATTGCCAAATTTACTTCCCCCTGAGGCACAGAGGCACACGCTCTATTCAGCCTCTTCTTGACTGCCTGGCTGACATCCGGGACTGGATGGCTTTAAACTTCTTAAGCTTCAATGAGAAGAAGTCTGAAGTCATGCTGTTCCATCCCAGTGGCTCACTCATGAACCATGACATTGACCTTTTCTCTCTAGCCCCGCTAGAGAAACAAAAGGTCACTAATCTGGGGGTGATAATGGACCCGTCCTTAAAACTCAACAGTCACGTAAACAGGATGGTGTAGTATGACATATCCTGAGATATATTCATACTGTTAAAACGGGTTCTTTCATTTTTCTGGACTGTGTAACATACGTGCGTTGAATTTAATAAAAATGTGGACGTGAGACGTTAATTATCTTTGACTCACCAAACGAGTGGGTCATTTATTAACAATCAAGTTTAACACATCACACATTTACATTAATTGGCAAGAATTGAAAAATAACGACATAATTAATCAGCTTTACAACCAGGAAAACCATACGGCCATGATTTTCCGTTGCTTCACCACAGACATTTCTGAAAACATCTGGATTAATTTGCTAGCAGATAGGAGAGTTTAAAGATGGAAAGATGAGGTTTATCTACAGAGAGATGTGTGAGGGAATTTGTCTGTCTTAACCAGAACCGACACACTCCTTCTTTTCCAGCTTGGGCCAACGGTACGCTTGGTTGAGAATAGAACTTTTTACCTTGCAGACGATAGTTCAGCGTTGGTGTAGAGCTCTCCTTTCAACTCTTTCAGCGTCTCCGTGAGAACAGCTCGAACCTCGAGAGTCGTGTGAGGTTATCCAAACAGAAGTTATAATTCCCAAAATCGTCTCTGGATCAGCTTGATTCTAATTCAGCAGCATCCTGAATTCCAGCGTTCTGCATTCTGGAATTCCAAAACTCTCTGCATTCTGAATTCCAAAAACTCTGCTTGAACTAGGAAGTGCCAACATTTTAAAGAGCTCTACTTCCGGTTCATTTGAGAGCTTTTTGATTGGTCGATGGACCAAAGCAGAGGTGTGGTTTGTGATGTAAGGTGTTATTAAAAGTCAAGGAAAAGATTCAGATTGTTTAAGAACAGACAGAAAGATATCATGGAGTATTCAGACTTCGTGGAGCCACCTCTCCCAGTATCTCGCTGTAAAAGTTAAACATGACATTTCTTTTCAGTAAACTTTCAGTTGACCGAAACTTGAACTTCGACACACTTACAACTTTGCTCATTGAAGACAGAAAATCAAGAAATGCATATTAACCTGATTTCTTCTTTGAATGAGGAATAAAAATCATTATTACTGTTTTAAGTAAATAAAAATGAGTAGTTCACTTCAACATGTAAACATTGTTTGAACTAACACAATTTGATTATCAAAACATTTGTAAAATAGTAATGATCATAGAGAATTGTCTTTTTCCACTTGATTAATTCAAGAAAGAAAGTCTCAGGATGGGTCAACCTGTATCTCTGTATGCAAATCAATGAAATGACAGTTTCTGACCATATGATCCTAAGGTCAAGTTTTGACATCAGGTCAAGTTCACTACAATGGTAAAATCCTGTTTTTTTTCAGCTGAGACGGCTGTCTAAGCTGAAGCCTATACTCTCCAAAAAGAACCTTGAGACAGTGATCCACGCCTTCATAACATCTAGGCTTGATTACTGCAATTCACTTCTGTTTGGAATCAGTCAGTCCTCCATTGCTCGTCTACAACTGGTCCAAAATGCTGCAGCCCGATTTTTAACTGGTACAGGCTATAGAGAGCACATCACGCCAGTTTTGGCCTCCCTGCACTGGCTACCCATTCACCTTCGGATCCATTTCAAAATTCTCATGTATGTTTTTAAATCACTGAACAGTTCCGCCCCATCCTATCTCACTGATCTTCTGCAGCCATATGTCCCACCGCGCTCTCTGAGGTCAGCAGACCTGATGCTTCTCTCAGTCCCAGAAACCCGTCGTAAGCTTAGGGGTGACAGGGCTTTCTCTGTTGCAGGTCCACGACTGTGGAATGAGTTGCCACTGAGTGTCCGGCAGGCTCCCACACTCTCAGTCTTTAAGTCTCGCTTGAAGACCCACTTCTATTCGCTTGCCTTTAACACGGTGTGATTTGTTTTGGTCCGGTCTGTTCTCTACTCTGTTGGCCATTTTAGTTAGCTTCTGCTGCTATTTGTATCTGTATTTCTATTTTATGTTTTCCTGTCTGCTGTGCATGTTTGTGTTCTTTTGTACAGCACTTTGGTTGGCCTTGTTGCTGTTTTAAGTGCTATATAAATAAATTGGTATGGTATGGTATGGTACTCTGCACGACATGCGCTTTTTGCAGTCCTTACTCAAATGTCCAACACATAGACAACCAAAACATACTCCTTTTTCCTTTAAGAAGTTCAATTTTTCCTTATGCATCAGCCCTTTCATTTGTGGGCACTCTCCCAGTGTGTGCCTTAGTGTACACTTCAAACAGGATGCAGATGTATCTACAAGTGTCCTGGTTTGAGTTTCAATGGTTTTTGTTTTAGTCAAAGGCTTAGCGAGTGCAGTAACAGTGGTTGCAAAGCTACTCCTCTTCAGCTGAGATTTTACCTGTGACTTCTCTTTGATTTTTGCATCCTGGATGTCACCAAAAACAGGATCTGACATGATTTTCACTTGTTCAATAAAGTGAACAATATTTTTAAACCAGCTCTGTAATGATTTCTTTCATAAATGTCACATGCCACCACTCTCCATTTTTCTTTAAGTTTGTATGGAAGTTTTTGAATAACTGTTTTCATGTTAGCTGGCATGTTGAGTTCATCCAAATATCTCAGTTCTTCCATTGCATTGCAACAAGTTTGTAAAAACAGCATATATGTACAAAGGCCTTTAATGTCCTCAGCTTTTATAGCAGGCCATGCATTTATTTTGTCCATATAGGCAGCATCCATCCATCCATCCATTTTCTTTACCCGCTTATTCCATTTTGGGTCACGGGGGTCGCTGGTGCCCATGTCCAGCAATCACTGTGCGAGGGGCGGGGTACACCCTGGACGGGTCGCAAGTCCATCACAGGGCCACATAGAGACAAACGAGACAAACAACCATTCACTCTCTCATTCACACCTAGGGACAATTTAGAGTTACCAATCAGCCTAACATGCATGTTTTTGGTCTGTGGGAGGAAACTGGAGTACCCGGAGAAAACCCACGCATGCACGGAGAGAACATGCAAACTCCACCCAGAAAGGCCCCTGGACCGGTGTTTGAACCAAGGACCTGCTCGCTGAGAGGCAGCAGCTCTACTAGTTGCGCCACCGTGCTGCCCCTATATAGGCAGCAGTTATTTTTAATTCATTCCCAAAATGCTCTTTGAGAAGTTCCTTGGCTTTAATGCATTTTCTTTCTGAAGGTAAATGTTGGCAGCTTCTTCAACTCCTTCGGCTGCCCTGAAGTGAATTGTTCAAGATAATATAAACGGTCGTCATGATTCCTTGTTTTTGATTCCACACCTTGCTCAGATGCTTTCATAAAGGTTTTGAACAGCAGGGGATCCCCGGTGTCCACAGGAATTTCTCTCTGTGGTAGAAACTGATATTTGAGTTTCAACAAGAAGTGCCATCCTGTCATTTTGTTTCTGTAGAAGTTGAAAGATCTCCAGATGCACGAGAGTCTGAATGAGAGTGAGTTATGGGACGTGATGTTTGTTGAGCAGGCTGAAGTAGTCGTTGGTGGTGAGCCTCAACAATGGTGGTGGGCTCATGATCGACCCTTTTGTCAGCTACTTGGCAGTTTTCCATTGTTTCATCACATAAAGAATGCACATTTATGTGATGTTTTCCTGATGTGGAAGGAAGTCTTTCCAATGTGCCCTTTTCATCAGGATCCTTTTTGTCACCTTTTGGTTTAACAGCCCTTTATAGGCAGGATTCCACTCCATCAGAACGATGGCTTGAAGAAATGCTGCTGCCCTCTGAATCATTAAACACTGCAAGTTTTGCTGAGGCCACAACAATTTCAGCTTCACTTTCAAGGTTTTCCATTTGTCGTCTCAAGTGATCAGCTTTTTCTTCTAGTGCATGTTTCTCCTTTAAAGCAGCTGCACGTGCAACAAGTGCAGCCTTTTCTGCCTTGGCTTGCAGCGCTGCAGACCTTGATGAGGACCTGCTGCTTTTGCTTGACCTTTAAACTCCACATTAGAAACACTTTCCTGTAGTTCTACAGTAACTTGTTCATTGTCAACACCATTTTTATCTGTTTGAACACCTTCATTTTCAGTCACCCACTCATTTAACAGGACATTAAAATCATGCACACCAAGCAATTTTACCTTCAACCATACGTCTTGTTTTTTAAACTCATCCTCTGGCAAATAACTCATAAGAGCTTCATGTTGGGTTTTAGCATCATTAACAAAAAATATATATTTTTCAAGCGTAACCTTTACCTCATTAACAACAGAAACATCATCCATGAAACCCACAATTGTCTCTTTAAGTTTAGAAGCATTTTAAACTTTCTTTCATTTTGCAAATGTGCAATTTTTACCATGAGTCCTTTCTCAGTCATTTCAATAGTACGTTTTACAACATTCGGGACTAGATCTGAAGACCCAGCCTTGAGTTCTGTATCAGTCCCAGTCAAAGGTTTTGGATCAGGATCACACTTTTCCTCCATTGTTTTAAACAGATAGATTCTTGTTGATCAGGGGTTTTTTGTTGTTGTTTTGTAAACCAGTCAGTCAGTCACCAATGCATTGGTCCTTTTAGCGCTTAAGTACATGTGCACACTTTACATGAATGGCCATTCACTAGTTTGATAGCTCTACCCATACCTCTGTGTTGGCTGGCATTGATGCACAGATGTCCGGTCTGCCTCCAGGACACACAGCTCCAATCAGTCCGACACCCTTCAGCAGGAGGTCGCCAAACACAGCAGCCTAATCCAGCAACGTCTGGCTCCAACGGGACCCAATCCAGCGTTGTCACTTCTCAGATGAGATCCAATCCAGCCCCGTGACTCCAGTTAGTCACATCCAGCAGTCTTTCATCAATGAGGCAGTTTGTCTTGTGGGCGCGGCCCTTTCTTCCCACTTTCAGCTTCCAGTGAGGCAGTTTTTTGACTTAATGTGGGGACCAAACTTTTCCTTTGTGGCTCGATCACCACAGGTGATGAGTTGACAGCTGTTTTGACGGGTGGCCAATAAGTGTTCTTTAATCAGTTCCTTTTGTAAAACCAAGTGTCATTTATTTTCTGTATTTTTACAAAGTCCATCCATTACTTGCCTCCATTTCAAGTTTCCATATTTCATAGATGCAAAAATGTTCCAATCACACTTCTTGCACTTCCATTAACTTTCTAACACAGCTTACATGTTACACGCTACACGGTGAAAAGACTGTTTGCCTCTGTCCTGTCTCATCAGCCGTGCGCACCTTTGCACCTGGCTTTTATGGGTGTGGAGACAATGACAGGTAGCATGTTCCTCCTTCTAGTATTTAACAAATGAAATAACACCAACAACATAAAATGGCTCTGACACACTGGTTTGGCATTAATCAATAATCCTGACTGAAAAATAGAAGCTACTCCTCCACCTCGGCCAGTTGTTCTAGGAACATGAACATTTAAATAATTAACAGGAGTGGATTCATTTATACCAACAAAATCCTCCTGTTGTAGCCAAGTTTCTGTCAGACACAATAAATCAATATGATGATCAGTTATCAGATCATTAACTAACAGGGATTTACAGGAAAGAGATCTGATGTTCAATAATCCACATTTAATGAGTTTATGATTTTGCTCTGGTAAAGTAACTGTGTTTATTTTAATCAGATTTTTATGGTTTATATTTTTATATTTTTTTATTTTTATATTACGTGACATTATTTACATGAACGCTCCTACAAGAACCCTGCAGATGTTGGATGCTGCAGATGTTGGATGCTGCAGATGTTGGATGCTGTCTATCATGGTGCACTAAGATTCATAACTGGCTGTGATTATCGTACCCACCACTGCACCCTGTATTCACTGGTTAACTGGACATCATTAACTTCACGCAGACTCTCTCACTGGTACATTTTCATCTTTAAATCACTTCCTGGTCTGCTGCCTTCATACATCTCCTCCTACATGTCTCTGCGTGAGTGCAGCTACAGCGTGCGCTCTCAGGACATCATTACCTGCAGTGTTCCCTCAGTGAGGACTGAACTAGACAAAAGGACCTTCTCCTACTCCGCTCCTGTTTCCTGGAATATCTTACAAAAAGATCTGAAGCTCTCGACCTTTGACCTCTCTAAGTGTCTTTAAGAATCTGTTGGACTCCTGGCAGGGACCAATGCAGACATGTTCCTGTTTTTAGTTTTCTACATTCGCCTTAGAATCTAACTGTTTTTTTGTTACCTTTTCCTTTTAGCCATCCTATTTGTAAAAAAAAAAAAAAAAAACCTGCAGTATGACTTTTTATAATTGTCCATTGTTGTCATCTTTCTTTGTTGAAATCAGGTCTCTCTTGTAAATGAGTCCTGGAGGCTCAATGGGATTTACCTCTCTAAATAAAGGTTGAATTGAATTAAAAAATAGTTTTAGTGCTGATTTTTAGTTTATTTAATTTGAGCGTGGGCGAGTTGACACTGTTTCAGTGTGGGTGTGGGTGGGTAACAGAGGAGAAGCAGCAGAGAGGTGTGGAGGACGACAACTCTGGTTGGTTTCTTTGTGTTGAAACGTTTCGTCTTTCATCCTAAAGACTTCATGAGTTCGAGACGCCACAACAAACAGTCTTATCAATATCACCTTCTCATAGTGGGTCAACCAGTTTGATGGTGCTCTGATGGTTGTTAACTTCACCTGAAAGAAGAAACCTTGGATGTATTACCTGGATTATTGAGCATCAATTACTTTACACTTTATGTTTCACAGGAATACCATAAGTCAAACTAGCTTTGTTTTCCAAAGGTCCCGGGTTCGATCCCCGGTCATTGAACATCTCGTGGTGTCTCCGAGCAGGACACCCCATCCCCAGCTGCTCCCCGGGCACCTCCACTTCATGGTGGATGGGTTAAATGCAGAGAGCCAATTTTGCCTTTGTATAGGAACATACAATGATGACAATACATACACATTATTATTATTATTATTATTATTATTATTATTATTATTATTATTATTATTTACACGTACATTTCATAAAGGGTAAATCCAAAATGGTGATTTTTTTGTCAAAGCAGAGGGATATGGTGCAACTAGGTGGATTGTTAACAATGAATATAGATAAATGGTAAATGGACTGTACTTATACAGCACCTTTCTATCTTATTTCAAGATACTCAGAGCACTTTACAACAATCTGTGCCTCATTGGCCCATTCATACAGCTCTATACTAGATCTCTACAAAGCTAATTGAACAAATCATTCTAAAGAGACTAATCAGAGCTTTATCACATTCAAACACTGATGGGACACACATTGGAGGCAATGAGGGGTTCAGTGTCTTGCCCAGGGGCACTTCGACAAGTGACTGCTGGTGGATTCGAACCCCCAACTCTCGCATTGGAAGACGACTGCTCTAACCACTCAGCCACAGCCACCCAATATAGATCAATGAATACAAATGCAGGATAAGTTACCCAGGCTGGCTTCTTCAATGTAAAACAAGTTCCTACAACAGACAGATGGGAGGCAGCAGTGGCATTACCTCATTTACGTGGTAAGACCAGACAAAAACACGCTTACAAGTAGAATGTGGCAAAATATATTAACCTTTTTTTCTTTCTTTTTTTTTGTGGATTACACTGTTTTTGCAATCATTTGCAGCTGAAATCCAAATGACAAATTTGATAATTTGAGCAGCCTTACCTGAAACTGAAATAGCAGCCAAAGTCCAAAAGGAAAGTCTAAAAGATCTTCAGAAAGTCCAGAGTACTGTTGATCAGGACCATTTTAAAATTATACAGGAAAGTCTGGATCATGGGAAGGAAAATCTAAAGAATAGAGTGCTGAATCAGGAGTTTAAATTGGACAGCGTGATTAATATATGAAGAAAATCCATATTAATAACAAAGTATAGTGTATGCACAAAGTTACTTGTTTGAAGCCAAGCTGCAGTTGAAAGAAATGAATGAACTGCTTCTATTCATGTCCATGAAAACATGTTAAGTGTTGTCTTCTTGACTGGACGTTCAGGGCTCACACCACAACTGTATCCAGTAACCTGAAAAACAGTCACTTCTTTAACTTTATCAAGCAAGAGTCACACATTTGGTTTATGATGGTCTGCTGCTCTTGAAACTCTCCAAGTACAATGAATAAAAATATAAAAGCAACCCTTGTTTTTGCTCCTATTTTTCATGAGCTGAACTCGGATCAAATTATTTTTCTAAGTACACAATAGACTTTCTCTCTCAAATATTGTTCACAAATATGTGTAAATCTGTGTTAGTGAGCACTTCTCCTTTGCAGAGATCATTCACACCACAGGTGCTGATTAGACAGCATGATTATGCTATTATTAGCATGATCACTTCACTTCCGGCGAGCTGATGGACGGCAGCTCCCTCCGGCTTCTCTGCAATCTTTTATCATCAAACTGACCCGTTTTTCGAACCGGACTAAAGCTGGTCCTCCTTCCAACCGAATTCGGTGTTCAGTGACTCAGAGAGCCGGAAGGGACCGTCCAAAAAAAAATTTTGGCCCTGGACCGATCGGCCGCTCCCCCCCCATCGGTCACTCTGAGCGCACCCTGCCGGCCAGGTGACCCCTCGAGCTGGGGAGTCGACGCACGAAGGTCCGGTGTTTTTTCTCTCTCTCTCTGGACCTCAACGAACTCTTATCTGGACCTTTGTGGTTCTACCTGGTTCCGACAAATATCGCCAGGTGGTATTTCGCTCGTTTTCTGCTGGACTGGCCCTCGTGGTGTCTCCATAGGTGTGGGGGAAGTGTACCTGTGTCCCTCGAATTGGACCAGAACCGAACCGAGGTGGCTGTGGGGGAATTCGTCTTCAACAGAGCCGGTCTCAGCTTCAGTGAGCAGCCCGTTACTTTTACTGAAAGACGATCCACCTCCGTGGAGTCGTTGTGTTCACCTGGAGGAGACGCTCCGGTGCTTTGAAGTGCCGCCGGACCGGAGCAGAACCGCGCTGCCGGACTGGGCCGCCGGACCGGAGCAGAACCGCGCCGCCAGACTGGGCCGCCGGACCGGAGCAGAACCGGGCCAGGGATATCTTCAGCCTCTTCGTCTCTCGTGCTTGGAGCGCCGGAGCCGAACTGGAGCAGAACCGGACCGGACCAGTTGCCGACTTCAGCCTCAGCCTCTCCGGTCAGTCTCGCTTTTCACCGGGGGTGCCCCGTGCTGTCGGGTGCTGAGAAGCGGAGGAGCAGCGTGGAGGAGCAGCGTGAAGGAGCAGGTCTGTGTGGTGCTCGAGAGAAGTTCGGAGTTTGTATCGGAGTTGCTCAGGCCTCCATCCAAACTCACCTGGATAATAATTAATTTTATTCCGGATCACGTTGTTGGCCCCTGTTGACCTGAAACGAGCTTGGACCATGCCTTTCACTTCAGGAAGATTTTCTGGCAGCTCGTTCTGCTATTTGCTGCGAATTATCTGTTTCTGTTTCGGCATGTTGATTCTGGACCCAGCTTCTGTTTCCCATGGGAGCATCCATCCTTCCATCCATCCATCTTCACTGGGGGGCCGGAGCCCCCCTCAGCCCAGCTCAGACTGCAGTTGGGCCAACTCGTCGGGTTTGTTTGCCCATTTGAACTGTGTCGTTTTATGGTCTGAAACTTTTCTGCATATTACTGTCACTATTTTCAGTTCTCAGATTATCTGGAGTCACTGAATCTTGTTAATACACCTGAATCTGTCCATCACTGCAACTTTCACTGTTTTTGGGTTCTGAATGATCACATCTTCATTAACGTTTCTCATGATTCAATTATGGGGACTAATTGTCACACTATTAATTCCTGTAATTACACATCGGTCACAAAAAACTCAAGAAAATGTCTGATAATAATGTTGTTACTGCTCTCAGGGATTCAGCCCAACCCTGGACCCCCCACTAATTACAACACACCAAATGACTTTAAAAACGCCTCTGGGCTTCATTTTCTGCATGTAAACGCTCGTAGCCTTCTGAAAAAACTGAATGCTTTGAAAATCCTGGTCAGTTCTTCTGGGGCAGATGTTATCTTTATCTCTGAAACCTGGCTCAACAAATCTGTAATGAATAATGACGTGGCAATCAATGGATTTAACATCTACCGCTGTAATCGTCAAAAAAAAAGGGGGGGGGGGGTCGCTGTTTACATCAGAGATTCTTTGGTTGCTAGTCTTGTGTCTTCTAAAACAATTCCAAAACAGTTTGAAGCCTTATCTGTAAACATCACCTTGAATGGAGGCCATATTTTAACTGTAGTCTGCTGCTATGCCCCCCCCCCCCCCCCCCCCCCACACACAGCATCACCTGAGGCATTGACTGCCATGAAGGAATTTCTTGGTAATTCAAATTCAAAGAGATATTTTTGGCTGGAGATCTCAACATTGATTGATGTAAGTCGACCCCCCTCTGTGATAAATTCAAGGAATGTTGCTTGACTTTTAATCTTACCCAACTGATCAACTCTCCCACTAGATTAAATAAAAATCGTCCTGAAAATTCCTCCATCTTAGACCTATTTCTAACTAATATGCCTCACAAATTCCCTGGTACAGGTGTATTCGCTGATATTTTGAGTGATCATTGTGTGACAGCTGCTTTGAGAGATATTAAACTTCCACCTTCTAAGCCCAGATTAATTAAAAAAAGGGATTTGAAACGTTTTTGTGAACAATCATTCATCTGGGATCTGTCTCACTTTGACTGGCATCATATTCTGTTAACTGATGACGTGAACTCTGCTTGGAACTATTTTCATAATAGTTTCATTTATTTTCTGAACATACATGCTCCTTTTCGTCAGTTCAGAATAAAGGGACGAGACAGCCCCTGGTTTACTCCAGAGCTAGCTGACCTCCTGCACAGGAGAGACCATCTTTGGGCCACAGCGAGAAAATCTGACTCAGACACTGATTGGTTGAGTTTTCGACAGATGAGGAATAAATGCACAACTGCTGTCAAAGCAGCAAAACGCAACTATTTCTTATCTCAGACCTCCAAAAATCTAAATGACCCTAACAGATTCTGGAAAACAATTAAATCTCTCTCAGGCACCCCCCAATCATCTGACCTCCCATCACAACTTCTCGTTAACTCTGTTCCTGTGTCAAATAAGCACGAGATCCTGAACTGTTTCAACAAACATTGTGTTGCTTCTGGTTCTTTATTTGACACAGTTACTAATTGAAGATCAGCCACTTCACTTAATAACCAAACTTCTACAAATCAATCCTCAGTTAATCACAGCTTCTCTTTTTCTCCATTCTCAGTCAGTGAGGTCAATAAACTGTTAAAAGATCTTGACCCTAAAAAATCTGCAGGTCCAGATGAACTTCCACCTTATTTCTTAAGGCTGGCTGCTCATATCATCACAGTCCCTGTGACCCACATCTTCAATCTCTCCATAAGA
Organism: Nematolebias whitei; assembly: GCF_014905685.2. NCBI lineage: Eukaryota > Metazoa > Chordata > Actinopteri > Cyprinodontiformes > Rivulidae > Nematolebias > Nematolebias whitei. Next base: position 31,874,911 of record NC_056519.1, read on the forward strand.
CAAAACTCCATCCCAGACACTTGGAAAACAGCCTTTGTTCTTCCTTTGCTGAAGGGAGGTGACCCCACCTCACTGAACAACTATCGACCAATCTCTAAACTCTGCATTTTAGCCAAAGTTCTAGAAAAACTGATAAACTCTAAAATCAAAAATGACCTGGACTCATTTAACATCTTACCTCCACATCAATCTGGTTTCAGGAAACAACACAGCACAACCACTGCTTCACTGAAGGTTCTTAATGATGTTGTTGAAGCACTGGATGCTAAAGATTATTGTGCTGCACTTTTCTTAGACCTGTCTAAAGATTCTGACACTGTGGATCAGAACATCTTGTGTCATAAACTCTCAGAAATCAGTTTCTCAGATCACACCATTGGTTGGTTCTCTAACTATCTTTCAGACCGGAGGCAATGTGTTCAACATAATGGTACTTCCTCCAGTTATTCAACAGTCAACAATGGTGTACCACAAGGCTCAGTCTTAGGACCCACCCTCTTTACAATCTACATACACAATGTAGGTAAAAACATCCCTAATGCATCCATACATTTCTATGCTGATGACACAGTTGTTTATTGTCGAGCTAAAACTGTTGCTAAGGCTTTCCAGCTTTTGAAATATGCATTCAACATCATCCAGACTGATTTATTTCACCTCAAACTTGTCCTAAATGCCAAGAAAACCAAAGGGATGCTTTTTTCAAATAGGAAGTTGGTCCCAGCAGTTCTTCCTCCGATTTTATCCTCAAATGGTGTCCCCATTGAGTTTGTTGATTCCTATAAATATTTGGGTATCTTGGTCGACTCACATCTCTCTTTTAAGCTCCATGTGGAAAACTTGGTAAAGAAACTGAAAGTTAAACTGGGTTTCTTTTTCAGAAACAGATCCTGTCTAACCCTGAATGCTAGAAAACGCCTTGTATCTGTGACTTTCCTTCCCTCAATTGATTATGGTGATATTATTTACATGAAGAGAGGCGCTAACATCTAAAAAGATTTAAGTCAGGTCCTCTGGATGGGTTCAACAAACAAACTGTAGAAATGTTTCGTCTTTCATCCGAAAGACTTCTTCAGTCAGGTCAGTGTGAAGGACAAGGTGTGAGATCTTTTTTTATACCTTGTCTCCTCATGTTTTCTTCCACTTCTCTTGTGTAAGCGATAAGGGCAGCACTTCATAGGGAGCTGCAGCCCCGGTACACTTCCGTCTATCCTTCAGACGGCTGTACGGAACAACATTTTGCTGTACTTAACTGTACAAAGACAATAAAGTTGATTTTGATTTCTTTAAGAGATTTCAAACATTTGATAAGCTCATATCAAAAATTAAAACAAACGTGTTCTTATTTTTAGTATTTTACTTCGTTTTATGTGGCATTTTGATTTTATTGTTTTAATAACCCTACTTTTTATTTGTGTTGCTTTTTACTGTATTATTGTCTGTACTCTATATGTTGTCTGTCTACAACAGGTCTATTGACAATGAGTCCTCATAACTCAGTGAGACGAACCTGAATGAGTAAAGGTTGAATAAACATAAATAACAGGCAACATTCATAACATGGTGGACATTCCTGCTGTCAACATGCTCCTTCAAAACCTGCAACATCTGTGGCGTTGTGCTGTGATAAAAGTGCACATTTTAGAGTGGCCTTTTGTTGTGGTCAGCCTAAAGCACACCTGTGCAGTAATCATGCTGTTGAATCAGCACCTTGATTTCTTGTTGAAGCCAACGTTTAGGTAGTAGCTGAGGTTGATCACCATCTTACACTTCAAGAGATGTTTGATAGTTCAAGATCTGTCTTCAAAACTTTGCCTTTGACTATTTAAGTCAGCTTTGTTAGCAAAATATCTCATCATGAACCAAAGGACAGATTTTAATGAAACTTTCAGAAAGTAATTGTTGAATGAACATCTCTAACTGATCACCTTTTGAAGTGAACCCCATTAAAAATGGCTGCCACTGATCTTGGATAACACCAAATGATGACATCACATTAAATTTTAGAGGTTTAGCTAAAACTTGGTATGGTAGTCGCTGAGCTTAATACACAATCAAGTGCTACTTGTTGTGACGTCAAAACTTTGGCATCAATTTGAACCTTTTTGTCTGTTAGCAGATTGTGGACAGATTTTATTGAAGCTCTCAGAAAGTCATCATTGAACATCCATTAACTTTTGATGTTACTCTAATTCAGTGCTTCTCAATTATTTTCTGTTCCC